>NC_064931.1:170356895-170659925 GCF_023897955.1 Schistocerca gregaria | reverse complement strand
GCGTGCCAAATTTCAGGCATCACCTCTCACCACGGACAATGCACCGGCTGACGGCGTTCACTTAACGACCGAGAGCAGCGGTGTTTGTGTAGAGTTGTCAGTGCTAACAGACTGCCTTAAATAACCGCAGATATCAATGTGGGACGTACGGCGAACTTATTCATTACGACATTGAGGCGAAATTTGGCGTTCATGGGCTATGCGCGCAGATGATGGGCTCGAGTGGTTTTGGCAGCACCGCGCTATCGCCTGCAGCACCTCTCCTGGGATCGCGAACATATCTATTGGTTTGTTGGGTTGTCTGGGGCAAGAGACCAAGCTGCGAGGTCATCGGTTTCATCTGATTAGGGAAGGATGGGGAAGGAAGTCGGCCGTTCCCTTTCGAAGGAACCATCCCGGCATATGCCTGGTGCGATTTAGGGAAATCACGGAAAGCCTAAATCAGGATGGCCGGACACGGGATCATATCGGTTGGGCCATAGACGACTGGAAAACCGTGGCCTGGTCAGGCGGGTCCCTATTTCAGTTGGTAACAGCTCGAGGTAGGGTTCATGTGTGGCGCAGACCCCACGTAACCATGGACCTAAGTTGACAACAAGGCACTGCGGAAGCTCGTAGTGGCTCCATAATGGTGTGGGCTGTGTTTACATAGAATGGACTGGGTCCTCTGGTGAACTGAACCGGTCATTGATTGGAAACGGTTATGTTCGGCTACGGGGACTATTTGCAGCCATTCATGGCCTTCATGTTCCAAAACAACGATAGAATTTTTATGGACGACAGTGCGCCATGTCGTCGACCCACAGTTGTTCACGACTGGTTGGAAGAACGTTATGTACAATTCGATCCAATGATTTGGCCACCGAGCGGTTCTAGGCGCTTCAGTCCGGAACCGCGCTGCTGCTACGGTCGCAGGTTCGAATCCTGCCTCGGGCATGGATGTGTGTGATGTCCTTAGGTTAGTTAGGTTTAAGTAGTTCTAAGTCTAGGGTACTGATGACGTCAGATGTTAAGTCCCATAGTGCTTAGAGCCATTGGAACCATTTGGTCACCCAGACCACCCAACATGAAACACATCGAACATTTATGGGACATAATCGAGAGGTCAGTTCGTGCACAAAATCCTGCGTCATCAATACTCTCGCAATTATGGACGGCTATAGAGTCAACTCAACATATCTGTAGCGGACTTGTTGAGTCCATGCTACGTCGATCTGCTGCACATTGCCTGACAAAATAGTTCCGACACGATATTACCAAGTATCCCACGGCTTTTGTCACCACAGTTTATACCGCAAGACTGCATGCTGGAGAACACCTCGTACTAATATTAGCCACTCTCTCATGTATTGCCCAAGTTTTGAAATGATACATCCTTATATGCCCTCAAGCGTGTCCAACCTTTTTATCGTTGCGATACACTGTCTGATCAAAAGTCTGGGCACTCCTATGTAATGCGGAATTGACCGCTAGATGTCACAAGTGGTGGGCCGGCCGGTATAAAAGGAGGTGGAAAGTATGGTGTTGTTAGTAGAGAAGCAGTAACAGTAGAATCGGTCGGTCATCATAATCGGGTTGGGATTGGGTTGTTTGGGGGAAAAGACCAAACTGCGAGGTCATCGGTCTCGTCGGATTAGGGAAGGAAGGGGAAGGAAGTCGGCCGTGCCCTTTGAAAGGTACCATCCCGGCATTTGCCTGGAGCGATTTAGGGAAATCACGGAAAACCTAAATCAGGATGGCCGGACGCGGGATTGAACCGTCGTCCTCCCGAATACGAGTCCAGTGTACTAACCACTGCCCCACCTCGCTCGGTATCGGTCGGTCAGTAGAGCTCAATGCCTTCGAGCGTCTACTACTCATTGGTTGTCACCTGAGTAACAGAGTCATCACGGACATTTCAACCTCTCTAAAACGACCCAAGTTGGCTGATGGCGACGTGATTGTGAAGCGGATATGCGAAAGAACAACCACAGCTAAATCAAGACCACGCACTCCTCATGTACTGACATTGAGGGACCGTTGAGCATTGCGGAAGAGGTTATAGAAAAATCGTATGAAATCTGTAGAAAGACTCACTCCTAGGATCCAATGTGCAACCGGCAGACCAGATAACACAGTGACTGTGAGTAGGCAGTTAAAAGAAATGGGAACAATGGTCGATCAGCCCATTCTCACGTTTGTTTGGTCACTGCTAAGCGAAGCGTGAGGTAGTGCAGAAAGCAACGCCACTGGAGATAGGATGACTGGAGACGAGTGATATGGAGTGACGAATCACGCTGCAATCTGTGGCAATCCGTTGGAAAGGTTTGGGTTTGCCGAATGCCTGGACAACGTTATCTGGCGTCGTGTGTTGTTTTTCTTGGCTAGTGTGTGGTCCCCTTATCGTGCATAAGAAAACGCTAAATGCTGAAGGGTGTGAACACATTTTACGGGATTGAGCACAGCGTACAGTAGAAGTACGGGTCGGAGACGATGACTGTATCAGCGTGGAAATTCACTCTGTCGTAAAGCAACATCGGAGAAGCAACTATTCTTGAAACTGACTGGCTTATCCAGAGTCCCGACCTGAACCAAATGGAACACCTTTGGGATGAGCTAGAACATCATCTTCACCTCAGACGCCAACGTGCAACATTACCACCTTCCACGGTTTCGGCTCTTGAGGGAGAATGAACTGCCATTCCTCCACAGACATTGAGGCACCTCCGCAACAGTATTCAAGTCATCATAAAGGCGCGGGTGACGCACAAAATACTAAAGCCCACTAATAAGTGTCTGGATACAATGGAGGCAGTAGAATAGTTACACAGTATTATTACAGTGCTCGTTCTCTAAATTTATCTGACAGAGTTTCACAACAATAGCGTCGGCTTCTGTCCAGCGAACCCCTTTAAGGTTCCCTGAGTATTTATGTTAGTCTTCCATTTGGGCTACACCGACCTGTTACGTTCCTAGCAGACCGTCTCTGATTTCCTTCTTCGTCTTTCCTTGTGATCCACTTGATAACCCGCAGAAACGATGGAGTATTACTTTAAAATAGGCCTCACTGGTGTCTTGGGTACCGTTTGCTTAAACGATGCACTTTAGTTTCCTAAAATTCTCCCAAAAAATGTTAAATCTTCTTCCGGCCGCGTTGGCCAAGCGGTTCTAGGCGCTTCAGAACGGAACCGCGCGACTGCTACGGTCGCAGGTTCGAATCCTGCCTCCGGCGTGCATGTGTGTGATGTCCTTAGGTTAGTTAGGTTTAAGTAGTTCTAAGTTGTAGGGGACTAATGACCTCAGATGTTAAGTCTCATAGCGAACCATTTTTAAATCTTCTGTTCGCCTTCCCCACGAATGATCTGCGTGTTCGTTCCACTTCATATCGCCTCGCAATTACTGAAACGATATGACGTGTTCCAAATGTTCTTATGCGCGAGTCAGAGGCTGTCGATGCAGTGTAGACGTCGACGGCTGTATTTGCTGTGAGAGAGATACTGCATGGGACCACAGATATTAAGACTCGCAGAACTTCATAATTTATATCATTAGATATTGCAAATATTTTCAGGCATGTTGCAGGGAAATCGTTATTTCTTCCTTCAATACTTGAACTGGAAAAATTCCAACCATTATTAGGGCAAGTCCGCGATTAAGTTCTGAGAGTATACCTCGTGTCTGTTTATTCACTGAGAAGCTAAGAACAAGTGAAACAATGATATCCCACTAAATTCAAGGGGCATGCATGAAAGATGACGAAAGAACGATCGTCACAGATGAAATTTAAACGGTTTAACAAGAAATACATTGGATATAAAATTGCACTAGCACCCAGTGCAAACATGCACAGAGATGTTCGGTTAAATCCGTAAGCCTGCAACGATTGCATGACAAATGGATCTTCATTACATTGTTGGCATACGTCAGAATGCCAAGCGGCGAAAACTCTGAACGGAAATTTCTATGAGATCGAATATTAGATAGAAACGGATTCCATGAACGGACTAAGTGGAATTCTTGTTCCTGGTTGATTACGTTCGACTGCCAGATGTATTTCTGCGGCTTCCTTTACCACCATATCCCAAAAGGCTGAAGTTGTGGCCATCGTATGAGAGTTCCCATAATTCATTAAGTGGGCACAGAAAATTCAATGGTCCGTCACTGCAAATTTATCTGGCTTAAGAAAAAAGATGGCCGCTGATATCCATTGCACCATTCTCGTACCGTCTGTATAGTTGGACTTATATATGTCATTTTTCACATTCGCGCTAAATTTTTTAGATTCTTACCTTTCACTTCAAGTCATCCGTCACAATCTCCGGAAGAACTCTCGTCTTGGTCGATGAGACGAAGATCGCTCTCAATTATTATTTCTCCGCGATTTAGGCTAACCTTAAAGAAACATTCCCCACGTACCGAAGAAAGTCCAGTAGCTTCATAACCTATATATCCCCTTCCTCTTCCATTGATTGAACTTGAATACTGACTGTGGATGCACTGTTTCATTCTGGCAGATGTCACTGACACACATTACATGGTTTTTAGTATAATTTTATCTTAGGATCATTTATTTTTAGGGATGATAAAATTCTATCCTGGGGATGGCTGTTTATCGACTGTGTCATCTGTGATGTATGCGCCTTGGATTTCCCAGTATACCGTTATTTTACTTCTTCTTGGCGTCTCGAGTAATGTGCAGCACGTTCAAAGAACGAACAGACACGAATTTGCCCAAACGTTAACTACCGAATCGGCTTGACAGTAGCAAGAATGTTTTCAGTCCGAATATCGGAGGAAGTATCAATCACGTCTCGCCTGCATTTCTGAATGGATGGAATTTTAAATTTGATAAGAAAACGTCAAAAATTACAGTGTCAGTGTCAGCCGTTTCACGTTCGCATATAACGAACAATGCGTGTCGATCGGCGTAGATACAATACGATGCCATTTTCGTGAGCGAAGGTGGGACTGATCCAGGTTAAAGGAAATTTCGAGTGATAAATCTCCATCGTAACCATCTACCAGAGCGATTTCCGCAGTTCCCTTGCCAACAAAGTCCCAAGAAAATGAAGCCAGAGCTAAGATTTGTATCCGGCCACTGTGATCGAGCGGTTCTAGGCGCTTCAGTCCGGAACCGCGCTGCTGCTACGATCGCAGGCACGAATCCTGCCTGGGCATGGATGTGTGTGATGTCCTTAGGTTAGTTAGGTTTCAGTAGTTCTAAGTCTAGGGACTGATGACCTCGGATGTTAAGTCCCATAGTGCTTAGAGCCATTTGAACCATTTTTCAGATTTGTACTTCATCGTTCTCCAAGGAATGAACCGTAGCAATGCTGTATTTATCTACAGAACGTTACTTGGTTTGGCAAAGGTTGATATCTCGTTGATGCTCAATGCATCGCTGCTATTTTGTATGTCAAGTTCACCCGAAACAGGGATTACCACAATGACGGGCTATTCCGTAATAATTCTCACATAAACGTAGGCCACTTTTAGAGAACTATAGTCATGATAGAGTAGAGGAGATTCTACTCCAGACTGAAGTTTAATTTCGATGAATACGCGCAATAAACGGAAGAAAAGAGGTGAATTCAAATATCTTTCTGTAACGCATTTTTATCTCATAACAGATCTTAGGTTTTTTCGCTTCTCTTCTGATTGGCAGCAAGAACAATGCCCGAGATGCACTTTTTCGAGTGTTGAAAGTGTTCTCAGCATGGAAGTGCGAGTGGACAGAGTAGCAAACAGGATGGCGCGAATTGGTCAACAACGAGAAGTAAACAAGTTATTCCGTCAGAGGCTTTCCCCAGGAGCTACAACTACCTAAATCCACTTTTTCAATAATGGTTCAAATGGCTCTGAGCACTATGGGACTCAACTGCTGTGGTCATCAGTCCCCTAGAACTTAGAACTACTTAAACCTAACTAACCTAAGGACATCACACACATCCATGCCCGAGGCAGGATTCGAACCTGCGACCGTAGCAGTCGCACGATTCCGGACTGCGCGCCTAGAACCGCGAGACCACCGCGGCCGGCAAATCCACTTTTTACGTCTCTGTAACAAAATGGAATGTCAGGGTACCACAAACATAATCTTCTCTCCGGAAAGCCTAGTTTATTGACGATAAGGATCATCGAACTGAAAACCAAGGTGTTCTGATCCAACGTAGAGTATACGAAACATTGGATTCCAGATTTAAAAACACCTTCACAGGTGAGGGTGCTACTACCGTACCAAAATTTGAGCGCCGCACACATCAACAAATGAGAGATAAATAAACATCACCGGAATTGAAAAAAAAAATTATGACTAGTCATTAATATTAGTTAGTGAATATGTGTTCCTACCTCAGGTTTATCGATAATCAGTCTCACGTCAGACTCTAGTGTACGTCATCCCTGTTCACGAAAAACTAAGAGAAAGTTTGCGATGAATTGTATTCTTAACATGCGGCTGCTGCTGGATCCTAGAACATTATTTGCGGTCGAAAATTATGACATTTTTGGAAGGCAATTGACCGATCGTGTTATATACTGGGTCACACTTATATTCCGGGCTATTATGACGTATTCGAATGAATATCGTGCTGAAACCCAACGTTTCGTTACCATCTACGTGGCACATCTTCAAAGGGATGTTTTAGCTTTTCCGGAGGTCCATTGCGCACTCTGGCTCTCTACTGGCTGAAGTAAAATTCCGTTTCAGCTAGCTCCCGCGCAGAGGCGTGACGTCACAAGTTTTGAGAACTTCAGCTCAATCAGCCATGGTGGAAGAATGGTATTCATCTTGTTCGGCAACGGCATTCAGATATCACTTAGTTTCACACCCTCCTCTTCCGATTAAAATTATTGAGGTGTTCAGCTATCTCTGTGGACCATCAGTATAGCCTTCTATAGTATTCGATTGTGGCTGCGCGTATCCGAGTCTGATCAGATCGCATCCGATGTTCTCCTGGCTGTAAAGTGTGTTCCACAACAGTTGATCTGTTAGTTTCTTACCTTTTACAGTTACCTTTGTGTTCTAGTCGTTTTTCGACCTTTCTTTTATTAATTGTAGGTACCGAGCGAGGTGGTGCAATAGTTAGCACACTGGAGTCGCATTCGGGAGGACTACGATTCAAACCTGCGTCCAGCCATCTAGATTTAGGTTTTCCGTGATTCCCTGAACCGCGTCAGGAGAACGCCGGGATGGTTCCTTTGAAAGGCCACGGCCGAAATCCTTCCCCATTCTTGGCACAGGCCGAGCTTGTGTTCCGTCTCTACTGACCTCAATGTCGACAGGACGTTAAACTCAATCTTCTTTCCTTCCTCTTTAGTAGTACCCACGTACACGTCTCCACAGCTACACGATATTCTGTAAATTCCTGATTTTTCCAGCGGTTTGCGAGCAACATTGGCCGAATTTACATTTGTATACAGGGTGACCAGAAACAGTCCGGAAAGCTTGTAAGAGTTGCTGGGTAGCTTGTACTGCAAAATAATTATTATTTAAAAAAACTCGATACGTTGCGCCGTTGCCGACTAAATTAGCGTTGAAGTTATCCAGTCAGGCCGTCGCGCGAGAAAATTCAAGCGGCCCGCCAGATACCTTGGAGTCAATTGTTCTCAGAGCATATGCCACGAGACTGCCCAGCCTTCGTCGTGAGTTCGGTCCTTACTTCCGTCCCATGTCAATTTTTGTCTCTTTTACTCGGTTTTAGGAAACCAAACGAAGAACACGTTTGACGACACCGTCTGTGGTACGCCACTTGAATTTGCACTCGCAAAACTGATCGTCTAACCTCAATACTAATTAACTCTAAAATGGCGCAATGTATTGAATTTTTCGGTAACAATTATTTCTCAGTACAACCTACCCTGCAACAGCTTTACAAGATTTTCAAATTGTTTCTGTGTGGGTTTGCGGATTACTGCGATATTCTGGCCCTGAGTACTATGGGACTTAACTTCTGAGGTCATCAGTCCCCTATAACTTAGAACTACTTAAACCTAACTAACGTAAAGACATCACACACATCCATGCCCGAGGCAGGATTCGAACCTCTACCGTAACGGTCGCGCGGTTCCAGACTGTAGCGACAGCGACATTCTGTTTCATCAAGACTTTCCTATGTGCTCAGTAATCTCTTTTATTAATGGCAGGCGAATCTTGGATCACCATGACCTTTTCGTGGCTGTCTTAACGATCTTTTTATCTCCACGAACGAATATACATTTCTCAGCAACGCAATAGTAAGATATTCCAGTTCCGTGAAGAGCAGCTGCGATTCACAAATGTTACTCGCTCTGTTTCCTAACGTTTTTATAACACCTTGCTTTTTTCGTGGGCGACAATTTGAATTTTGGTGTAAGTAAAGGTCCGTGTTAGTGGGTTTTCGCTGTGGAGTGTGGCCCAAGCTATCTTATTCTTTCTTGAAGACTAGCACAGCAAGGAAACGTAATCTGCCGTCTATCTCCACCTGCATAGTGAACTGAGTCTTCGTATTAATTTTATTGAGATGTGTGACTTTTCTGGCAGTTTAAGTTTTATAATTATGTATTAGGCGTTAAAAAGTCTCATATTTTAACAGGAGATAGTAGTGGTTAAAATTAGAAAAAATAGTGCTAATAACATACATGCAGTGCTAAATAATTGTGGACATATGAGCCATTCAGTACTATGATAGCCATGTCTGTTGGTAATACAGGAGATGGTCAGTGAGGTTACCACTCTGTCATACAAGTTTTTCACCTCTCTGGAGAGAACCACAAACTCGTGCGAACATACATGGCAGCCCTTTGATTTGGTCATATGCGAGAGACACACGCTTTTGGCTCTGAGCACTATGGGACTTAACATCTGAGGTCATCATTCCCAAGAACTTAGAACTACTTAAGCCTTACTAACCTAAGGACATCACACACATCCATGCCCGAAGCAGGATTCGAACCTGCGACCGTAGCGGTCGCAAATACAAGCGATTAAAGTCAGGTCAACTGGGAGGCCATGCTACTGGACGTCCTCAGCCAGTCCATCGCTCAATAAACGACTGTTAGGCACGGTAGGTAGTACGAGGAATAGGAAATGGAATGATGCTCCGTTGTGTGTAAAGCATATCCGTTTCTTTCTGTAAGGGTAACGTCCTCCAATAAGGCAAGTAATTTGTCACGCAAAAATTGTAAAATTGTTGGTAAACAACACATGTTAATTTGACCACCCACAGTTCCTGTCCACAAACTGATCCTAAAGTGAATCTGACACCTTACTTCCATTATTGCTCGTGGAGTTACAAGGCGTACCAGAAAACAACCGTAATTAGTTTTTAAAAGTTATATATTTTCAAATTGTTTACAAAACAACGTTCTCTCCTTCAAAATACTCACCATTACAGCTAATACATTTGTCCAACCGGTGCTTACACTGCTCGAAAATTTTTTGTAGTCATCTTTAGAAATGGGTGCCAGGGCTTCCCTCGTTTTTTTTCTTGACTTTTTCAGTGTTATCAAATCGGCGTCCTTTCATGCCGCTTTTCATGCATGGAAATATGACAATGTCGCACGGAGCCGGTCAGGCGAGTAAGGTGTGTGGGGCAGCGGCAACATGACATTTTTAGCCAAAAACATTCTTCCTACTGGTGGCTGTGTGTGAAGGTGCGTTGTCGTGGTGGAAGAAGCAGTTTGCTGTCTGCCATAAATCGGGTCTCTTTCGATGAACTCTGTTGCGCAGTCTTCTTAAAACTTCCAAGTGGAAGGTTTGATTGACGGTCTGACCTGGGAAAACAAACTTTTCGTCGATTCGGGCAGCTGATGGACATGCAGAACGAGATTTGTCATCAATCGACATGTCGCCATTTTTAAATCGAGCAAACTACTCGTACACTTGAGTTATTCCCATAGCGCCATCTTGGTTAGCTGTTTTCGGCATTAAAACAGTTTTAGCAGTATTTGTACTGAGTAAAAAAAATCAGTTTTGCACGTTGTTCGTTTAAACTTTCCATCATAAAAAGCGAAACAAGAATAAAACAGCGCTAGCAAAAACAGTCACTGTAGATGAACAGAACAAGGCAAGTCGAAAATACAGGCAACACTGAACTAGCAATAAGTTGCTATACACACCTAGAGGCAGAAATGCGTACTACACAAGCTCCGCCAAAGGTACCCCCTCGTACATTTGTCCACCCATGATTATTGTGGTTTGTGTAAATCCTGCCTCAACTGTAACTAAAATGCAAACTGTGGATTTTCAGCACTCCATACTAGTAATCATTGTCCTAATTGTAATATGGCCTAATGGTTCTAACAATACCACCACTTCCAAAGTAGGTTAGAAATCAGATTAATAATGTTGCTCACGCAGCGTATGTTTGCTTTATCGGGCAGCAACAAAGTTATTGACTGTGGGTGGTATCGTCAGAATAGAAATAATGAAGTCACTGTAAAAAGTCATTAATTTTGGCACTTATCTTGAATGGATTCTCACGTAGATTTCGTCGAAGTTGTTATGGCTCATCTTGTTGATTCTAGGGTGATTCCACTTTGACTGCTAGAAGGCCCAGATCAGTATTTTAGCAATATGTGAAGACATAACAAATGCGTTTTTCAGGAAATTCTTAATGATCAAACAATCCCAGATCAGAACAATGGTATGGTAGAAATAATTTTTGACTTAGTGTTCACGGTCCACATTTCTATTAAACTTCTTGTAAATTCACATAATCATCTTCTTAATTGTCACATCATAAATAAAACAGTTTTGTATCAATCTTCATATATTTAATTTCCTCTTTAACCAAACACAAGACTTGACTGTTCTTTTACAAAGCGAAATAACAACTTAACTTCTGCAAAGTGAAACAAAGACTGCTCTGTGCGCATTCGCGCCAAAACGGTTACAAATAAGTCAAAGATTATGACAGTCTCCCAGAAATGAATACACACAAGAAACATATCACTGTAATATATCGATACATCGGAGTACCTATACATTAATAAAACCAAATGTGAATATTGTCACAAAAATATGTCTGTTATTTCGCAGAAAAGTAGTACGATATTACTGGTATCGAGAACTGGGGTTGGAGTGCCGTAATGGTCACGTAAATAAAGAACCATTACATGGTCTTGTAGCCTGAAATCTTGCACCCACTGTAGGTGATATGGATAAAGTGTTCGTGCATAATTGGCCACAAAAGGGCGTAGCTTATGCCATTATGAGATCCAACTGCTTGTACACTTATTTCACGTTCATCTTTTACTCGTCGCTACATTCGCTTCTCCACATACAGTGTGTGAAATGTACGAGGACACCCGTCATTCCTTGCCCGTGTTGTCAATGATCCCCTATCCGCAAGTCGCTGAAATACCTTGCCGAACATTTTTTGAGGTGGAATAGTGTGTTGAGGACATCTTGAGGCATGCATGATACGTTTCTGTCGATTAACGTCGTTGGGCAAATCCTGGATAGTAACCATGTCTGCTACTTTCCATTATGAATAATATGACCCTACTTCACTGTTTAAGCTGTTCACACAGTTACCAATTTTGTGCTGGTGCCTGCACAACCTCAAAATTGCATGTACTGAATGGCTGCTGTACGAGACAGTTCTAAGTGCTATGTCTGACAATAGTGTCTTCGCCAGAGGACTAGCCTTCAAGCTTACGGCTATGCGTCATATTAGTTCTTTTAGCAGTGCGATACGACACCGTTTGGTTCAAATGGCTCTGAGCACTATGGGACTTAACATCAGTCCCCTAGAACTTAGAACTACTTAAACCTAACTAACCTAACGACATCACACACATCCGTACCCGAGGCAAGATCGAACCTGCGACCGTAGCGGTCGTGCGGTTCCAGACTGTAACGCCTAGAACCACTCGGCCACTCCGGCCGGCACGACACCGTTTTTTCCGGCATTCGATGCGGCATTTTGCGGTGGCACGACTTACTTCATTTCCACAGAATATGGCGTTGGCCCTGTTTATCCTTCGCTATTTATTCGTGGTATGAAGAAAGTTCATAGGCCCAACGGTTGTACATTCCTTGTGGCCTGCGTGGCACAATCAGGATGTTGACAATATTTTCCTCGACTCTCTTTCCTGCTCGCAACAGCAGTGCCCCTTCAGTCGATATCCGTGGCACACTTATTGTAGCGTTACGTCTGTGGTGACTTACTACAGTTATCCTCAATATAAGAGAATGACAACTGTTACCTCCTCCGGGTCCATCAAATAATTCATTACATAAATATGTGCAACAATTACATTTGGAACAATCCAAAAATTCAGTAACCGTATTAATTAAGTTTGTTGTTGTTGTTGTGGTCTTCAGTCCAGAGACTAGTTTGATGCAGCTCTACATGCTGTTCTATTGTCTGCAAGATTCTTCATCTCCCAGTACCTACCGCAACCTAAATCCTTCTGAATCTGCTTGGTGTATTAATCTCTTGGTCTCCCTCTACAATTTTTACCCTCCACGTTGCCCTCCAATACTAAATTGGTGATCCTCTGATGCCTCAGTACATGTCCTAGGAACCGATCCCTTCTTCTAGTCAAGTTGTACCACAAACTCCTCTTCTCCCAAATTCTATTCAATACCTCGTCATTAGTTATGTGATCTACCCTTCTAATCTTCAGGATTGTTCTGTAGCACCACATTTCAAAAGCTTCTATTCTCTTCTTGTCCAAACTATTTATCGTCCATGTTTCACTTCCATACATTGCTACGCTCCATACAAATACTTTCAGAAACCACTTCCTGACACTTATGTCTACACTCGATGTTAACAAATTTCTCTTCTTCAGAAACGCTTTCCTTGCCATTTCCAGTCTACATTTTATATCCTCTCTACTCGGACCATCATCAGTTATTTTGCTCCCCAAATAGCAAAACTCCTTTACTACTTTAAGTGTCTCATTTCCTAATCGAATTCCCTCAGCATCACCCGACTTAATTCGACTACATTCCATTATCCTCGTTTTTCTGTTGTTGATGTGCACCTTATATCCACCCTTTCAAGACACTGTCCATTCTGTTCAACTGCTCTTCCAAGTCTTTTGCTGGTTCTGACAGAATTACAATGTCATCGCGAACCTGAAAGTTTTTATTTCTTCTCCGTGGATCTTAATACCTACTCCTAGTTTTTCTTTTGTTTCCTTCACTGCATGCTCAATATACAGATTGAATAACATCGGGGAGAAGCTACAACCCTGTCTCGCTCCCTTCCCAACCACTGCTTCCTCTTCATGTCCCTCGACTCTTATAACTGCCATCTGGTTTCTGTACATATTGTAAATAGCCTTTCGCTCCCTGTATTTGACCCCTGCCACCTTCAGAATTTGAAAGAGAGTATTCCAGTCAACATTGTCAAAAGCTTTCTCTAAGTCTACAAATGCTAGAAACGTAGATTTGCCTTTCCTTAATCTAGCTTCTAAGATATGTCGTAGGGTCAATATTGCCTCACGTGTTCCAACATTTCTACCGAATCCAAACTGATCTTCCCCGAGGTCGGCTTCTACCAGTTTTTCCATTCGTCTGTAAAGAATTCGCGTTAGTATTTTGCAACCGTGGCTTATTAAACTGATAGTTCGGTAATTTTCACATCTGTCAACACCTGCTTTCTTTGGGATTGGAATTATTAAGTTTACACTTGTATATGTAACAATGGAATATTTTTTGACCCTATTTTCATGTTCGATTTCGAGCTGTTCCTATATATGAATTTGACAAGTTTTTTGTAGTCACTTACCAGCTGTCTTTCCCAGTATAGTTTGTTTGTATCACTTTGACTGAATATATACATGTGAACCATACCCTTTACAACTCATCCTCCGGAATTTAATTATTCCCGTTCCATCGGACAGGCCCAGAATTTGCCCTCACACATCCTCCATACATTCCCAATCTCTCAGCCTGCAGTTTTTTCCGCCAGGGGCTCAGCTCGAAGCGGGACTCACCAATGAAGACAATTCTACTTCAGTCCCCAATATTTTAAGCCCTTTTCGGGCGTTTGTGTGATCAAGGTTCTTTTCAGAGAGACGAAAGTGCATGGAGGCGGCGGACTGTTCCTTACACCAGATTTGGAGGACCAGGTTCTACAGGATACTGAGACGAACGTTAGGACAAATTCCAGGCAAGTGACCCGCCAAAATAGTGTAAGCCAAGGTACCATTATGTGCATCCTGCATAACAATCCATGATGCGACGTGTGAACGCGCGCTTCGCATCCCATTGAGGCCACTTTCGACATGCGCTGTAATGTGGATGCGATGCAGCTCTGTACTCTGTTCCGCGACGATTTGTTGTCGTTTCACGTTTCCGGAAACATGATCATAGGGCCGTTTTTCCTCCATTTTCAGTCAGGAATCCGTCCCTGCAGTTGTTCGGATTTATTAATGTTAACCCTGTGAAAGACATTTGTAAAATTGATACTCATCTGACAGTTGTTACATCGCCCGGAATAGTGCTGTCGTCTCGTGGATGAATGATGATGATGATGTTTGGTTTGTGGGGCGTTCAATTGCGTGACCATCAGCGCCCATACAAAGCCCCCATTTTAACACAGTCCAATCTAGCCACTGTCACGAATGATGATGATGATGAAATGATGAGAACAACTCACCCAATCCACGGGCAGAGAAAATTCCCAACCTAGTCGGGAATCGAAACCGGGACTCCGTGATCTCGTGGATGAAGTACTACTGTTCCAACAGTAGCTGCTATTGTCCAAGTTGCTTGCAACTTCGTTGGTACTGTGCTTACTCCATTACTACTGACTACTCACTGACGCTATGACTGTCCATGGCTAACCCTTTATACTTTTCCTATATGATGCTGTCCACTCGGATCTGGTTGCACACGACACTCTTCATTATTGTTCTGTAACAATTCATCTACACGTGATCACCAGAGCTGGCTTTTTTTCTGTCACGGGTTTGGTCTCAACCCTTGACTTATTTGACGGACTGGAATGTGTTACTCACTTGCTGTAGTCTTGGCAGTCCGTCAAGTGATAAATGGAAATCCGCTACTCCCGAAGGCGTTATCGTTTACAAATACTTAGGTTTCCGTCACCCTTGTGGCACCTGGTAGCACGCACCCAAGGGCGTCTGCCAAGAAGTTCCGTTAGAGTTGTTCCTCTTATTGTCATACATTTATCTAAACTATTCCCCAGACATGACAGGTCAATAATTGTGACTGGAAGCACTAAACAGTCTCCCTCCTACGCAACCCCTTAGCAGACCAGTTACGTCATGACGTTGAAGGCGATTACAGTGCAACAAACATACACACATCAAAAAGAGTTTTGCATTACCTCGGTTCCGCGAGTTCCGGAACCTGTACATAATATTCTAATAGAGATCAACATAAACATCATTTCCGCCCATTTCATTGCTCATGAAAACCACACATTCCATATTGTAACGCCATACAGCGAGACCTTCAGAGGTGGTGGTCCAGATTTCTGTACACACCGGTACCTCTAATACCCAGTAGCACGACCTCTTGCATTGATGCCTGCCTGTATTCGCCATGGCATACTATCCACAAGTTCATCAAGGCGCTGTTGGTCCAGATTGTCTCACTCCTCAACAGCGATTCGTCGTAGATCCCTCAGAGCAGTTGTAACGTCGTCCGTAAACAGCCATTTTCAGTATATCCCAGGCATGTTCGATATAGTTCATGTCTGGAGAACATGCTGGCCACTCTAGTCGAGCGATGTCGTTATCTTGAAGAAAGTCATTCACAAGATTTCAACGATGGGAGCGCGAGATGTTGTCCATGGAGACGAATGCCTCGCCAATATCCTGCCGCTGTGGTCGCACTATGGGTCGGAGGATGGCATTCACGTATCGGACAGCCGTTACGGGGCCTTCCATGACCACCAGCGGCGTACGTCGGCCCCACATAGTGCGATCCCAAAACAGCTGAGAACCTCCACCTTGCTGCACTTGCTGGACAGTGTGTCTAAGGTGTTCAGCCTGACCGCGATTCACCCAAACATGTCTCCGACGCTTATCTGGTTGAAGCCATATGTGTCGCTCATCGGTGAAGAGAACGTGATGTCAATCCTGAGCGGTCCATTCGGCATGTTGTTGGGCCCATCTGTACCGCGCTGCATGGTGTCGTGGTTGCAAAGATGGATCTCGCCATGGACGTCGGGAGTGAAGTTGCGCATCATGCAGCCTATTGCACACAGTTTGAGTCGTAACGCGACGTCCTGTGGCTGCATAAAAAGCATTATTCAACATGCTACCGCTGCTGTCAGGGTTCCTCCGAGCCATAATCCGGATGTAGCGGTCATCTGCTGCAGTAGTAGCTCTTGGGCGGCCTGAGCTTTATTCAACATGGTGGCGTTGCTGTCAAGGTTCCCCTCGAGCCATAATCAGTAGGTAGCGGTCATCCACTGCAGTAGTAGCTCTTGGGCGGCCTGAGCGAGGCATGTCATCGACGGTTCTTGTCTCTCTCCGTGTTCGAGCAACATCGTTTTGGTTCACTGCGGGACGCCTGGACATTTCCTTTGTTGAGAGCCCTTCCTGGCACAAAGTAACCATAGGGACATGATCGAATTGTGGTATTGACTGTCTAGGCATGGTTGAACTGCAGACAACACTAGCCGTGTACCTCCTTCCTGGTGGAATGACGAACTGATCGGCTGTCGGACCCCCTCCGTCTAATAGGGGCTGCTCATACATGGCTTACATCTTTGGGCAGGTTTAGTGACATCTCTGAACAGTCAAAGGGACTGAGTCTGTGATACAATATCAACAGTTAACGTCTATCTTCAGGAGTTCTGGGAACCAGGGTGATGTAAAACTTTTTTTGATGTGTGTGTATAAATTACTTGCACTCTTAAAACACGTGTAATTCTATTCCGGTAGCACTTACAATCGAGTCATAGAATCTATGGAAGTACTATATTTTAAATATCCTTTAGCATCTTGGTAAGAACCGTATGTCAAGGGCACCTTGGAATACAACACTTATTATTAGTCCAGAAAAATAAGAAATGCCACCTCACTCACGTGGAACGGTACTGATAGGTGGAGAATTGCTCAAGCATTGTAGTTTCTAGTCATTTCAATGTTCGGTACCAGTGATTACTCATCACGTGAGAGATGGTACACATTTCAGTAACATAATTTACGGAAATACGTCTCATTATACACTCCTGGAAATGGAAAAAAGAACACATTGACACCGGTGTGTCAGACCCACCATACTTGCTCCGGACATTGCGAGGAGGCTGTACAAGCAATGATCACACGCACGGCACAGCGGACACACCAAGAATCGCGGTGTTGGCCGTCGAATGGCGCTAGCTGCGCAGCATTTGTGCACCGCCGCCGTCAGTGTCAGCCAGTTTGCCGTGGCATACGGAGCTCCATCGCAGTCTTTAACACTGGTAGCATGCCGCGACAGCGTGGACGTGAACCGTATGTGCAGTTGACGGACTTTGAGCGAGGGCGTATAGTGGGCATGCGGGAGGCCGGGTGGACGTACCGCCGAATTGCTCAACACGTGGGGCGTGAGGTCTCCACAGTATATCGATGTTGTCGCCAGTGGTCGGCGGAAGGTGCACGTGCCCGTCGACCTGGGACCGGACCGCAGCGACGCACGGATGCACGCCAAGACCGTAGGATCCTACGCAGTGCCGTAGGGGACCGCACCGCCACTTCCCAGCAAATTAGGGACACTGTTGCTCCTGGGCTATCGGCGAGGACCATTCGCAACCGTCTCCATGAAGCTGGGCTACGGTCCCGCACACCATTAGGCCGTCTTCCGCTCACGCCTGAACATCGTGCAGCCCGCCTCCAGTGGTGTCGCGACAGGCGTGAATGGAGGGACGAATGGAGACGTGTCGTCTTCAGCGATGAGAGTCGCTTCTGCCTTGGTGCCAATGATGGTCGTATGCGTGTTTGGCACCGTGCAGGTGAGCGCCACTATCAGGACTGCATACGACCGAGGCACACAGGGCCAACACCCGGCATCATGGTGTGGGGAGCGATCTCCTACACCGGCCGTACACCTCTGGTGATCGTCGAGGGGACACTGAATAGTGCACGGTACATCCAAACCGTCATCGAACCCATCGTTCTACCATTCCTAGACCGGCAAGGGAACTTGCTGTTCCAACAGGACAATGCACGTCCGCATGTATCCCGTGCCACCCAACGTGCTCTAGAAGGTGTAAGTCAACTACCCTGGCCAGCAAGATCTGTCTCCCATTGAGCATGTTTGGGACTGGATGAAGCGTCGTCTCACGCGGTCTGCACGTCCAGCACGAACGCTGGTCCAACTGAGGCGCCAGGTGGAAATGGCATGGCAAGCCATTCCACAGGACTACATCCAGCATCTCTACGATCATCTCCATGGGAGAATAGCAGCCTGCATTGCTGCCAAAGGTGAATATACACTGTACTAGTGCCGACATTGTGCATGCTCTGTTGCCTGTGTCTATGTGCCTGTGGTTCTGTCAGTGTGATCATGTGATGTATCTGACCCCAGGAATGTGTCAATGAAGTTTCCCCTTCCTGGGACAATGAATTCACGGTGTTCTTATTTCAATTTCCAGGAGTGTAGATTGAAAGATGCTTAATGACTGCGTGAGGCTGCAGGTTTCACGGGAGATTGCGAAATTGTAATGTTGCGACTGTGATCTCTTTCTCTAACATCAAGATGAATTCGAAGATCAGGTAAGTTCATCCACGATGGTTGTTCATTCTTACTCGTTGGCCATAGGTAAAGAATGCAGAAATCAGTTCAGGTGCGTTGACCGTTGGAGACGGAGGCAAGGCAGAGAAATCAGTCAAAGTTGCCTACAATAACATGTGTGGTCTGTACACTCATAGGCCCATCCTGTATGTCCTGTTAATCACATGATGCAGTTGTAAACGAAGTTATTGGACATAAAAACTTCGTGAATAAAGGAGTAATTCTTCAACTTCTTCCTGCTTAATTCATGACGAAATAGTTAACTGGAGTACGGCTGGATGTCAGTTTCCAATGGGCACAATGTTTCGGCAGGCGCCAGGCACCAAGCCATCAGTTTATCAGCGCTCCTGTTGATGGCCACGAGGTCACATGACGAAATACTGTACTCGTTGGATGTGAATAGAGGTTCACGTATGGAATCACGTATTGTTTTGTACGAGTCATGATTTATCGTCGAAAGTGAGAGCCGACACGTTTACGTGGGAAGAGTACAAAACAAGGCGACATCTCCGAGCGAAACTTATTAACAGCGTGGTGGTGAACTTATTCTGAGGTAGAAATCAGCGTCTATGGACGTACGGACATGTGAAGTATCTGAAACGGTTCCTTGGTGGCTCGAAAATACAGGGACGATCTGCACTGCCTTTTTAGTCAGCCGTGTATTTGTGGCACTGCGATCCTTTACTTCTTGTAGACGACAATGCTCGTCACAAATGTGTTCCGTTGATGGTCAAAATCCTATAAAGTGACATTCGCTCGAACACCATGGTAGGTGGGTGGTCAGCGTGACGGATTGCCGTTCTACGGCCACGGGTTCGATTCCCGGCTGGGTCGTGGATATTCTCCACTCAGGGGCTGAGTGTTGTGTTGCCTTCGTCATCATTTCATCCCCATCCGGCTTGCAGGTCGCCCAATGTGGCGTCGAATGTAATAAGACCTGCAACAAGGCGGCCGGACCTGCCCCTTAAGGGGCCTCCCTGCCAATGACGCCAAGCGCCCATTTCCATTTTTTACCATGGTAAGCTAACTCCTGTGTTAATTCAGTCCTATTGAACACGTCTGAAATTCACTTGAAACATGAACTCTAACCATGCATGCTCTTCTTACCAGGAATGGAAAGCCACTCGATGCAATTTTTGATCGTCGTAAGCTGAAGTCTAAAATAGTTCAAATGACTCTGAGTCGGCCGATGTGGCCGAGCGGTTCTAGGCGCTTTCATATGGCTCTGAGCACTATGAGACTTAATATCTGAAGTTATCAGTCCCCTAGAACTGAGAACTACGTAAACTTAACTGACCAAAGGACATCACACACATCCATGCCCGAGGCAGGACTCGAACCTGCGACCGCAGCGGTCGCGCGGTTCCAGACTGAAGCGCCTAGAACCGCTCGGCCACACTGGCCCCCCACTGAAGTCTATGCAGTGTGTTTGTCTCTGTACTGTTCTAAAGAAGCCGGTTCCTGGATTCAAATCTATGTAGATCTCGCTGATAGCAGACCGTCGAGACTACTTGACGACCATTCGTCAAACAGTTGTAATCCTGTGTGGTGATTTACACCGGCGGCAACATTGTCTCTTTGATGCTGAGATCCCACCTTACACACTGTTGACCCTGCAAACGCGAATTCTTCGTAGTCCAGACTGCTGTACCTAGAACATAGTGTACCTAGGAACATGTTTCCTGGTCGGTACTGCAGTCTAGTAACTCATTTTAGAATCACATGAAAGAGTGCGCAGTAGATACAACAGTTTACTATAAATATCTATATTAAAGTTAGTTGCTTCAATGGCTCAAATGGCTCTGAGCACTATGGGACTTAACATCTGAGGTCATCAGTCCTCTACAACTTAGAACTACTTAAACCTAACTAACCTAAGGACATCGCACACATCCATGCCCGAGGCGGGATTCGAACCTGCGACCGTAGCGGTCGCGCGGTTCCAGACTGAAGCGCCTAGAACCGCTCGGCCACACCGGCTGGCTAGTTAGTTGCTGCTAAATATATTACAGCTATTTAGAATATAGCGTTAATTCTTCAGTTATAGGTTTTTATGGCATGTAAAATTGCATACACAGTTGAAACGAGTTATACAAGGTTGTTGTTGTTGTGGTCTTCAGTCCTGAGACTGGTTTGATGCAGCTCTCCATGCTACTGTATCCTGTGCAAGCTTCTTCATCTCCCAGTACCTACTGCAACCTACATCCTTTTGAATCTGCTTAGTGTATTCATCTATTGGTCTCCCTCTACGATTTTTACACTCCCCCTCCATCCAGTACTAAATTGGTGATCCCTTGATGCCTCAGAACACGTCCTACCAACCGATCCCTTCTTCTATTCGAGTTGTGCCACAAACTCCTCTTCTCCCCAATTCTATTCAATATCTCCTTATTAGTTCTGTGATCTGCCGATCTAATCTTTAGCATTCTTTTGTAGCACCACATTTCGAAAGCTTCTATTCTCTTCTTGTCTAAACTATTTATCGTCCATGTTTCACTTCCATACATGGCTACACTCCAAACAAATACTTTCAGAAACCACTTCCTGACACTTAAATCTATACTCGATGTTAACAATATTCTCTTCTTCAGAAACGCTTTCCTTGCCATTGTCAGTCTACAATTTATATCCTCTCTACTCGAACCATCATCAGTTATTTTGCTCCCGAAATAGCAAAACTCCTTTACTATTTTAAGTGTCTTATTTCCTAATCTAATTCCCTCAGCGCCACCCGAGTTAACTCGACTACATTCCATTATCCTCGTTTTTCTTTTGTTGATGTTCACCTTGTATCCTCTTTTCAAGACACTGTCCATTCTGTCCAACTGCTCTTCCAAGTCCTTTGCTGTCTCTGACAGAATTACAATGTCATCGGCAAACCTCAAAGTTTTTATTTCTTCTCCGTGGATTTTAATACCTACTCTGAATTTTTCATTTGTTTCCTATACTGCTTGCTCAATATACAGATTGAATAACATCGGAGAGAGGCTACAACCCTGTCTCACTCCCTTCCCAACCACTGCTTCCCTTTCATGTCCCTTGTCTCTTATAACTGCCGTCTGATTTCTGTACAAATTTTAAATAGCCTTTCGCTCCCTGTATTTGACCCCTGCCACCTTCAGAATTTGAAAGAGAGTATTCCAGTCAACATTGTCAAAAGCTTTCTCTAAGTCTACAAATGCTAGAAACGTAACTGTAAATAAAACTGGCAAACTGTAGGGACGGACTCCTGACTGGAAAAGGAGGAAAAAAGGTCCTATGTACATGTTTCCGGATATGGACGGTGTGCGTGCAATGACAGAAAATCATCCCGGAACATAGCACAGAGCTGCATCACATCCACATCACAACAGATATCCGAAGTGGCGTTCATTGGATGCACTGCACGAGTTCACACTTCGCATAATGGATTGCTGCACTCTTTCGCATGTTCCGGCCTCTCTCCGAATAGCATCACAGGAGTCGTGAACACGCTATTGAATGGTCTTCACATCAGGAACTGGTTCAGCACACGCAACGCTTTTCAGATGCCCCCAGGTGGTTTAAGTCGGGCGATCTACCAGCCCATGCTACAAGAGCCTCCGCGTCCTATCCAAATTTCTGGTAGATGTTGAGGTGTCGGCGAATTGTAATGCGAAAGTGGGTTGATGCTGCACCGTGCAGAAACCACATAACCCTTCGTATTGCCATGCAGCCCAGCCAGAGTATTCCGCAGATAAGTCCAGGTACGTACCTCCGTCGAGGCGTTCTGGAATAATAACCGGTCCAAGTAAGTGGAATCTCCGCCTACACATTGATGCTGAACGGATGCTGACGAGACGTCTCAACCACTCGTCGAAGATCGTCTTTAGCCCAAAGAAGACGATTATGCAGATTGATGATGCCAGTTCTGGTAAAGGTTGCTTCGTCGGTAAAGAGGACTGATGACAGAAATCCCATAATTGTGATGACCTGGTGCAAAAATCATCTGCAAAATCCTTCCAAAAGAGGAAAACCCGTTTCTGATAATCCATGCACTCGTTGCAACTGAATCGAATAGTAGCTGTTGTCATGAAGGATGCACGTAACCGTACTTTGGGTTACACCATGTTGGCCGGCCTCAGTGGCCGAGCGGTTCTAGGCGCTTCAGTCTGGAACCGCGCGACCGCTGCCTCGGTCATGGCTGTGTGTGATGTCCTTAGGTTAGTTAGGTTTAAGTAGTTCTAAGTTCTAGAGGACTGATGGCCTCAGATGTTAAGCCCCATACTGCTCAGAGCCATTTGAACCATTTACACCATGTTGTCTGGAGCTTGTATTAGGGTTCGTCTCAGTATCTTGCAGAACCCGGGCCTCCAAATCTGGTGCGCGCACAGTTCGTCTGTCTGAAACGATCCATAATCACACAAACTCCCGAAAAGGGTTTGAAATATTGTGTGATGTCGTTGGTGTCTTTGAGGGTACTAGTTTTGACATAGCAGTGCTGCCTCTTCCCATTTCCATGTGGTTGGCCGTACACAAACACCATCTCTGCCTGTCCCCGACACGAATACCGGACTATTCTGCTGCTTACAGTACGCTGCGTCAATCACACAGCCTGCAAAACACAAGGAACACACGTCACGTGGTCAGAGGTGGTGGTGGTGGTGGTGGTTAGTGTTTAACGTCCCGTCGACAACGAGGTCATTAGAGACGGAGCGCAAGCTTGGGTTAGGGAAAGATTGGGAAGGAAATCGGCCGTGCCCTTTCAAAGGAACCATGCCGGCATTTGCCTGAAACGATTTAGGGAAATCACGTAAAACCTAAATCAGGATGGCCGGAGACGGGATTGAACCGTCGTCCTCCCGAATGCGAGTCCAGTGTGCTAACCACTGCGCCACCTCGCTCGGTCACGTGATCAGAGGAACTTTTATTTGTCAGCGCCATCTACCGTGGCAACCATGTGTTTCCGGAAACATGTTCTTAAGACCTTTTTCCTTCGATTTCCAGTCAGCGATCCGTCGCTGCGGTTTGTCGGTGTTATTAATTTTCACCCTGTATAACGTTTGAACGGTGAAGGCGTACTTTGTCTGCCGTGCACCATCTAGTAACTTGAAACAGAAGATCTTTTACGAGGGAACATATGAATTTTGCAAATCAGCTGAGCTTCGGTAATGTTTTAACAATTGTACCTGCCTTGGAACTGGAAATTTGTGTTCGTTTCAAACAGCTTCAGTTTCAAAATTTGTTTATATTATATCTGGTTTTCTTATAAAACTTCACTTATTGATTATTAGTGTGTATTAGCGTAATAATGTAACAGATAGACGACTAAATACAGTATTCACAAGATTTTTCTCGATTTCAACGCTTGTAAATTTCACTGGAATATCTGTTCCAAGGTATATGACGATGTAGTACCTGGGAACATCGTGCCTTGGAACATGTTTCGACATTTGGGAAAACCTTAATTTCCCGGAGTACCGTCCATAACTTCAGAAATAAACTACAGCGCATAAAAAATGAATGTCGCCATTAAAAATGTAAATGCCGTGTGGCTAGGGCCTCCCGTCGTGTAGACCGTTCGCCTGGTGCAAGTCTTTCGAGTTGACGCCAATTCGGTGACTTGTGTGTCGATGGGGATGAAATGGTGGTGATTAGGACAACACAACACCCAGTCCCTAAGCGGAGAAAATCTCCGACCGAGCCGAGAATCGAACCCGGGCCGTTAGGTATGATATTCCGGCGCGCTGACAACTTTTTTTTTTAATCTCATTTTGTTCTATTTCGTACGTTGTATATGTTCGGGGCAGACGTCTCATGACACCCGTTCAGGTTGTTCGTTTATCCCTTCACTCAGTTTTTTTGTTTCATACGATAGCTAACCCTCTGACCGAACACGCTGAGCAACCGTGCCGGCTCCACTCAGCTACCAGGGGCGGACAATGCCATCATTTATAAATGCAATAACAAAATATATTACACTTCTATTACCGGGCTAGCAAGTGATAGAAGTGTGAAAAGTGCTCCAAGCTCAAAACTCTCTCCTAATGTGCAAGTACTGTGACTCATGCATCTTACACCGACTATCATCCCACATTCAAACTCGGCTAACCCGCGATGTGCTGCCGTGTTCACTATAAAGCTGTCTGTAACAGTCTGCTGATGTATTGTGTCTACGCTCATACCATACATGTCAACATTCAAGCGTCATATACGTCACAGTCTCAAGTTAGACAAACCCTTCCCATGACTTTTAATCAGTGAGATTACAACACAGAAACTCATCGTTAGTAGCACCTGAACAGGGTCGCCATATGAAATGTCCCCTTGGAAAAATTATAGAAGACTGTGTTTAAACTGACACATATTATTTTTAGCGCAACGCAATCTGACTTTAAAAAATCCCTACAAAAGAATGGCCCTGACTAACATTAACCTATACGTTTCACATATCACTTACCTCACAAAAATCTTGGATACTCGAACTACTGCAATACAGCGAGCGCCACTACTGCAGCTAAATAAAAGATTCAAACAACTGAAGGCACTAACTGCTGATAGGCATAGTTAGCAAATGAAAGATTTTGATAGAGAACAAACAATGTATTTACCTCAATAGTGTTCAAAAGTCATGATGTATATAGCAGTTCATGACATCCAGTCTTACAAATTTCAAAACTCCGCCATCTCTCTCCGCACATCCACCACTGCTGGCGGCTCACCTTCAACTGCGCAACGCTACGCGTTGTTAACATCCAGCTGCCCAACACTACAATGGCGAGTATTACAACAATGCCAACAAGCCACTGACTGCACACAGCACAGACAGTGATTTTTCATACAGAGCGCTATGTGGCGTTACCAATGAAAAAACCTAAGCAGCCTACTTACAGTGTGTTCATTGAACCGTGGTCTGTGACGTTAGGAATAGTCACAGCGGACGCTTCTCAATGAACTGGGATTGGAGGAACATTTTTTTCCCCGTCTTATGGAGGGAAACAGTGCAGTCCGACGTTTCGACGATTTTTGCAAGACGCCTTCCTCAGGGTGTGTTGCTAACTGCTGAATGGGCACTAGTTTAATAAGTTATATACTATGGAGGAGTGCTGTCATTGGATAGGAGGATGGTTATTAGGTGCTCTTTTATTGGTCTTTGCATTGCGTGTAGTCATTGGCGGAAATAGGCGTTTTCCATTGGATTTTCCTTTATTGCTTGCCATTGGTGGAAATCGGTGAATAGGAAATTGAGCGGCGACTGCAGCGTAGCGTTGTTTGCTAACTGCCTAGTATCGGCTAGGGCGTATCAGCACTCAGTGTACCTCCGCCGCTGCGGCCTACTGCGCACCTGTTGCTTTGCGTGAGCTGTCCTGAAAAGCTGTCACTGCTGGCAACCAAGACGCTGGGAGTCGGTACCCGTCTTCTCTATTCATGTTGTCAACTCGCTTGGCTATTTCTATAGCCTCTCTGATCTACCTCCTCAAGCTAAACGGCAGTTCCGCCCGTACGCGGGACTCTTGACATTCGATCTTCTTCCTGCACTTTTCCTGGTGTTTTGCCACCGCTGATTTGTTGTATTGTTTGTGACGGATATATCTCTCGCGTGCAGATAGCCTTGTGCTTATTGGACGCCCAGTCTCGCCTACATACACCGGACCACACTCGCACCCGATTTCATGAACTTCGGCGGCATGAAACTTGTCAATTGTATCTTTTGTCGAGCCCAGAACGTCTCTAATTTTGTGGTTGCTACGAAAAATCGGCTCAGTACCTGCCCGACGGAGAATTTTGCCCAGACGTTCGGTGAGCTCTTGTACGTATGGTAGCGGGACGGTGTTCCGTGCTTCGTTCTTCATTTCCGTATTGCCCTCCGCCTTTGGCACCATAGTGTTATGTATTATCCTCATGTCGTAGCCATTAGCTCCTACGCAAAAGTAATCGGCCCTGCAAACTTTACAGGATCAGCGATCAACACATTCTCAAAACTGAACCACAGAACCTCAGGTACATTTTTGGAGCTACTGGCTACGACAAGAGGATGATACATAAAACTTTGGCTCCAAAGGAGAACGGCAGTACGGAAATGAAGAACAAAGCACGGAACACCGTCCTGCTACCATACGTACAAGGGCTCACCTAACGTCTGGGCAATATTCTCCGTCGGGCAGGAATTAAGCCGATTTTTTGTAGCAACAACAAAATAAAAGACATTCTGGGCTCGCCGTAAGTTACAGCTGACAAGTTTCATGACGCCGGAGTTTATGAAAACGGGTGCCAATGTGGTTCAAATGGTTCAAATGGCTCTGAGCACTATGGGACTTAACATCTATGGTCATCAGTCCCCTAGAACTTAGAACTACTTAAACCTAACTAACCTAAGGACACCACACAACACGCAGCCATCACGAGGCAGAGAAAATCCCTGACCCCGCCGGGAATCGAACCCGGGAACCCGGGCGTGGGAAGCGAGAACGCTACCGCACGACCACGAGCTGCGGGCAAAATCCCTGACCCCGCCGGGAATCGAACCCGGGAACCCGGGCGTGGGAAGCGAGAGCGCTACCGCACGAGCTGCGGGCAAAATCCCTGACCCCGCCGGGAATCGAACCCGGGAACCCGGGCGTGGGAAGCGAGAACGCTTTTTTTTCCGGGCGTGGGAAGCGAGAACGCTACCGCACGACCACGAGCTGCGGGCAAAATCCCTGACCCCAAATTTTTTTTTCCCAAATTTTGTAACCTACGTAACCCACTTTCTGACACTTTTGAGTGGGTGTTTTAAGATTAACTATCTCTGGTATTAGCGCTACAGAAGTGGTTTATACATGCATGCAAACAATCTGTTTATTCTGCTACTTTGCAAACTATATATGAAAAGTCGGCCTCTTAGCCTCTCTGGTTTTTTGCCAGAGAGTTGCCCGTCCCTAGCCACGTGGATGCAGGCCGCTACTACTAGAAGAAACCACTCCATTGTGCTACTCTTTTATTCGCCCCACCACCATACTGAACTAACTACAACTACTAGCTACTAAAACTCATGACTTAAAAACGTAGTATTTACATATTTACAATTGCGCATTAGATCTGAAGCGCATTTACCCTCTCCCAAGGTAGGCTCGCAGGGCCACCCTTGAGATTTTATTCACTAACTTTGCGAAATTTCTAAACAATTCGCCATTTGTTATTATAACATTTATGTCTCTTGTCTGGAGAAGCTGTCTCTCAACTGAGACAGCCTGTTCATATATTGGACACTCAAACACTGTGTGTTCTGGCGATCCTATTTGGGCACCACAGTCACATTCCGGTGTTGGCCTTTTACCTACACTCCTGGAAATGGAAAAAAGAACACATTGACACCGGTGTGTCAGACCCACCATACTTGCTCCGGACACTGCGAGAAGGCTGTACAAGCAATGAACACACGCACGGCTTAGCGGACACATCAGGAACCACGGTGTTGGCCGTCGAATGGCGCTAGCTGCGCAGCATTTGTGCACCGCCGCCGTCAGTGTCAGCCAGTTTGCCGTGGCATACGGAGCTCCATCGCAGTCTTTAACACTGGTAGCATGCCGCGACAGCGTGGACGTGAACCGTATGTGCAGTTGACGGACTTTGAGCGAGGGCGTATAGTAGGCACGCGGGAGGCCGGGTGGACGTACCGCCGAATTGCTCAACACGTGGGGCGTGAGGTCTCCACAGTACATCGATGTTGTCGCCAGTGGTCGGCGGAAGGTGACGTGCCCGTCGACCTGGGACCGGACCGCAGCGACGCACGGATACACGCCAAGACCGTAGGATCCTACGCAGTGCCGTAGGGGACCGCACCGCCACTTCCCAGCAAATTAGGCACACTGTTGCTCCTGGGGTATCAGCGAGGACCATTCGCAACTGTCCCCATGAAGCTGGGCTACGGTCCCGCACACGGTTAGGCCGTCTTCCGCTCACGCCTGAACATCGTGCAGCCCGCCTCCAGTGGTGTCGCGACAGGCGTGAATGGAGGGACGAATGGAGACGTGTCGTCTTCAGCGATGAGAGTCGCTTCTGCCTTGGTGCCAATGATGGTCGTATGCGTGTTTGGCTCCGTGCAGGTGAGCGCCACTATCAGGACTGCATACGACTGAGGTACACAGGGCCAACACCCGGCATCATGGTGTGGGGAGCGATGTCCTACACTGGCCGTACACCTCTGGTTATCGTCGAGGGGACACTGAATAGTGCACGGTACATCCAAACCGTCATCGAACCCATCGTTCTACCATTCCTAGACCGGCAAGGGAACTTGCTGTTCCAACAGGACAATGCACGTCCGAATGTATCCCGTGCCACCCAACGTGCTCTAGAAGGTGTACGCCAACTACCCTGGCCAGCAAGATCTCCGGATCTGTCCCCCATTGAGCATGTTTGGGACTGGATGAAGCGTCGTCTCACGCGGTCTGCACGTCCAGCACGAACGCTGGTCCAACTGAGGCGCCAGGTGGAAATGGCATGGCAAGCCGTTCCACAGGACTACATCCAGCATGTCTACGATCGTCTCCATGGGAGAATAGCAGCCTGCATTGCTGCGAAAGATGGATATACACTGTACTAGTGCCGACATTGTGCATGTTCTGTTGCCTGTGTCTATATGCCTGTGTTTCTGTCAGTGTGATGATGTGATGTATCTGACCCCAGGAATGTGTCAATAAAGTTTCCCCTTCCTGGGACAATGAATTCACACTGTTCTTATTTCAATTTCCAGGAGTGTATTTTATGCAGGTACGTGGGGTAGGGGCCGTGGCCTGTGAGGAAGTGGACTAGGCCCTGTGAGGGCTTCATTATCTTGTTCCTTAGTCTTCCCCTTACTGTGGGTAGAAACCGATGGACTCTACGGCCTGTACTGGACCCATCCCACTCGTCCTGCCAAATGTCGAGCATTTTATCTCGGATGGATTTAACGCTAGCCAGAGGAGTGCCCATTATGTTTTCCACCATGTCAATATTTTGTTTGCGCAGCCAGTAGGAGGCTGCGTGCTGTCTTATTGACAGGTCTAGTGGACATAGACCCATAATTACCAACAGTGCATCTGTTGGACTTGTGTTGAATGCACCGATGCATCTCAACAGAACATTCCTCTGTATTCGCCTGACAGCAGCCGCAGGCTTCACCAGAGCTAGCCTGTGGGCCCACACACTGGATGCGTGCCCTACTACAGGTGCCAATATACTGTTATGGTAAAAGTTTATTGCCTTTGACGGCAGATGAAACCTTCTTTGTCCTATCGATATTATCTTGTTGAACAGGGCTAAGGACTTTGTCGCTATTTGTTCAATATGCGGAATGAAGCTCCAATTCTCATCTAGATATACCCCTAGGTAACCGGCATATCTCTGTCGCGACACCGCCTGGCCATTAATTCTGACTGTTGGGTCCCTATTTAACTTGCCTTTTAAGAGCATATATAGCGATTTTTGTGGTGCAATAGACATTTTAGTCTTATCGCACCAATCAGCTAACAGTCTAACAGCCAGTCGTGATCTGTCTTCGATCACATTGCGAGTGTCACCTTCCACTAGAATTGTGAGATCGTCCGCATAAGCAACAACACCCAGAACTGCAGTCTGTCCCTGCAGAACGTTCAACAATGTTTCCATGGTGATATCCCAGAAAATGGGACCACACACCGATCCCTGGGGACAGCCACGGGATACTCTTTTTGATACGACGGCTCCGGGAGCCGTTATTTTAGCAGTTCTTGCATCACAGTAGGCCACCAGACAACCATACAGCGGCTGCGGGCACCCAATCTCTCTTAGTCGAGAGAAGAGTGCCGGCCACCACAGGTTGTCGAAGGCCCCTGAGATGTCTATCATTATGCCAAGGACATACTTCGATGTCGCAGAGTCAACAATCCGTCGAACCTCATTGATCGCATCCTGAGTGGAGTGACCCTTTCGGAATCCGAACTGCCTATCACTCATACCATGCAGTGTTCTGTGCCTCAAAAGTCGGTCAGCCAGCAACTTCTCAAATGCTTTGCCCATTACATCTAGCAGACAGATAGGCCGATAGGATTTCGGCATCGTTGGATCCTTATCAGGGCCTTTCCTGATGATTACAACATCTGCTGTTTTCCACCTCTGTGGATAATAGCCCGTCTGTAAACATACATTGTAAATACGACTTAGTGCTGGGGCGACCAAGTGCGCGAGTCCCTGTAATATCTCCACAGGGATCCCATCAGGACCAGGTGCCTTCTTCCTTGCAAAGGTGTAGATGGTTGCTTCCACCTCCTCTGCAGAGAAAGGGCTCACGTTCGTATCGTTAAGATACGGATTCGAGAGCGCCTGACGTATTTCCCGCTGCTCTTGCGTATCCTGGTCGTCGTTGTCATCTGGTAGTAGTGTATCCAACAGCAGTCTTGCTGTTTCTACCCAATTCTTGGTCATGCCACCATCCCCAGCATGAAGTGTAGACAACATCATGGGCGACCTTATTTTTTCTCGAACGATTTTGTAGGGAACTCCCCAAGGGTCTATTCCCAGCTGATCGTTAACAAATCTTTCCCAGGATTGGCGTCTTGTGATGTCCAACTGATCCTTGTATCTCTGCTTCAGACGACGATAAATACCTAGGTGGTATTGTCGTTCGTCGTGGGAAAAGCTTCTTTGATAGTTCATTCGCGCCCTTCTGACCGACCGTTTAAGCACAGTCAATTCAGGGGTCCATGGGGTGGACTCCCTGCAGATGTATCTCGCTATCCGAGGTACAGCCAGTGTGATAGCTGTTTGCACGGAGCTCACAAGCTCCTCCACAGCTTCATCAGTGTTTCCTATGTCCTCCCCGAACTCTGGAGGACTGAACACCTGCACGTGTCGCTCCCAATCTGTCCGAGCATAGTTGAATCGTTCCCCCCACTCGCCTGGCACATCCGTGATGGTTGTCGCTATTTCAAATGTGATACAGTTATGATCACTGACAGTTAGGTGTTCCCTTAGTTGCCAGTTATGGACGTAGGGTGCTGCCCTCTCGCTTGCAAGTGTGACATCAATATTTGATGTTGCACCCGCCCTCCCTGAATAGGTCGGGGGGTACCCAGGCAAGTTTAGCACATGCATGTGCGTTTCCATTATCAGATCAACAAGCTGCGCACCCCTACCGTCCTGTACATCACAGTGCCAGAGCGGGGATTTAGCATTGGCATCCAGAGCTACAATTATAGCCTGCCCGGCTAAAACTCTTAGTATCCAATGCAGCTGTTCAAGATAGATCTCTGTGTCATGTCTGGATTGACAGTAGACGTTAACAACGTACATACTGTAAGACAACAAATTAAGTTGTACAACTGTAATATGCTCGGTACAGAATTGGCTTAATATCGTAGTTTTTATTGTTTTGTTCAATATTATAATTGCACTCATAGGGTTCCCACCCGAGGAAACCACTTGCGCTGTTGCAGGAAAGCCAGGGACTCGACTCGCACAGGAGTTCGGTTCTTGTGTCAGAAGAACATCTATTCCATCTTCTTCCGCTAATTTCCTCAGCTCGTGCGCAACCATCTGGCTGCGCATTGCGTTTACTTGTAAAACCTTATACATCGCCGTAATCTGTTCTTTGAATAAGTCTGTCTAAGAACATCTTGTGGGTTGGACAATGTTTGGTTCCACCGCACTTACGGCCTCGTCTTCTGCATGGTACGCATACTCCAGCTTTGTCCTTATTAGGGCAACCTTTCTTAACATGTCCGGATAGGCCACAATGGCCGCATATGATTTCTGGTTCAGTGCAATACTTATTAGTGTGGTTTATATCCTGGCACTTAGTGCATCGTGGCACCGCCAGATAATCTTTTATGTTCAACGCAGAGTAGCCAACATACAACCGACCCATTCTCGTTAGTGATTTCCATAAACCTGGCGAGACTTCTACCACGTGGTGTACTGTCAACTTCTCACGTGGTCCTATTTTGAAGCGCAGCTTGAAGTGTTCGTCAAATTCTCCTCTTGACATTTCTCCATCAAAGTTTTGTGTATATACTGCGTCCAACAGACTGTCTGTTGTCATGAGTGTAGGCACATCATACAGACACATCAAAGGTCGACGCTTGCGAGGAGGTTCACACTTCACTTTATTACTTAGTTGTTCATTTCTTAAAATCTTTTGACAGTCCTCTTGTGAGGCTGTTTCTACTATCAGTACATTCTTTGCTGTACGTACATTGTTAATTTTTATCTTATACTTCTTAGGATCAATGCACTTCTCAAAGACTGACTTAACAGCTTTAACGTCATCGCCTGGTTTAGGTTTTAAGAATACTGTGGGGAGTAACTTTTTCGATATTGTCCTGTATAGTTTGTTTTGCTGTCGGTGCTTTGGCAACTGGGGCTCTTGCAACCGCAGCATAAGTCCGGACCGGTTGACCTCTGAGCCTTTCATTTTCTTTTTCTAAGTCAGTTACCCTACCCTCTAACTGAGAGTGGGCGATTGCCCAGTTGGCTACAAAGTCCCTAATATGATTTATAGCATAATTGCTTATTTTGCCGTTTTTTACGCTGTTATCCAGTAAACGAAGAAATTTCGCATGGCGCTCAGCGACAGATACATTTTCGAGGCTCGAAATTACGCCAGTATCCAAAGCATTAACACTCTCCATATTTTCAGCCATATTTGAAGATTTAGAGAGTGAAAAAGTGGAGGCCCGTCTCTTACCCCGGACCGGCCTCTCTGGCATGGGGGGAGGCTATATGCAGCCCGCTCACCGGTCCCGCCCCTTGATCAAGAGCTGTCAGTAACTGAGCTGCCAGGTTTAGCACGCCGTGGGTACAGCCCACTAGTCCTCCTCAACAACCACACCACCGCAGTTTCCACCCGCTCCCTTATCGGCGAATGCCACCCGCATTCCGGGAGAGCGGATTCACTCCCTGACCCCGCCGGGAATCGAACCCGGGAACCCGGGCGCGGGAAGCGAGAACGCTACCGCACGACCACGAGCTGCGGGCAAAATCCCTGACCCCGCCGGGAATCGAACCCGGGAACCCGGGCGTGGGGAGCGAGAACGCTACCGCACGACCACGAGCTGCGGGCAAAATCCCTGACCCCGCCGGGAATCGAACCCGGGAACCCGGGCGTGGGAAGCGAGAACGCTACCGCACGACCACGAGCTGCGGGCAAAATCCCTGACCCCGCCCGGAATCGAACCCGGGAACCCGGGCGTGGGAAGCGAGAACGCTACCGCACGACCACGAGCTGCGGGCAAAATCCCTGACCCCGCCGGGAATCGAACCCGGGAACCCGGGCGCGGGAAGCGAGAACGCTACCGCACGACCACGAGCTGCGGGCAAAATCCCTGACCCCGCCGGGAATCGAACCCGGGAACCCGGGCGCGGGAAGCGAGAACGCTACCGCACGACCACGAGCTGCGGGCAAAATCCCTGACCCCGCCGGGAATCGAACCCGGGAACCCGGGCGTGGGGAGCGAGAACGCTACCGCACGACCACGAGCTGCGGGCAAAATCCCTGACCCCGCCGGGAATCGAACCCGGCAACCCGGGCGTGGGAAGCGAGAACGCTACCGCACGACCACGAGCTGCGGGCAAAATCCCTGACCCCGCCGGGAATCGAACCCGGGAACCCGGGCGTGGGAAGCGAGAACTCTACCGCACGACCACGAGCTGCGGGCAAAATCCCTGACCCCGCCGGGAATCGAACCCGGGAACCTGGGCGTGGGAAGCGAGAACGCTACCGCACGACCACGAGCTGCGGGCAAAATCCCTGACCCCGCCGGGAATCGAACCCGGGAACCCGGGCGTGGGAAGCGAGAACGCTACCGCACGACCACGAGCTGCGGGCAAAATCCCTGACCCCGCCGGGAATCGAACCCGGGAACCCGGGCGTGGGAAGCGAGAACGCTACCGCACGACCACGAGCTGCGGGCGGTGCGAATGTGGACTGGTGTATGTGGCCGAGACTGGGCGCGCAATAAGTACAAGGTTATCTGAACACGAGAGATTTCCATCACTGGCAAGCAATAAAAGAAACTCCAATGGAAAACGCCTATTTCCGCCAATGGCCACAAGCAATGCAAAGCGCAATAAAAGTGCACCTAAAACCTTTCCTCCTCATCCTCATATCCAGTGACAGCACTCCTCCATAGTATATAAGTAATTAAACTAGCGCCCATTCAGCAGTTAGCAATACACCCTGAGGAAGGCATCCTGCAATGGTCGCCGAAACGTTGGAATTTTATAGTTGACAATAGGTTCATGGTGTGGGTTCCTGTTGTCATGTCCTAGTTCATGAACCACGGGCAACGTATGAGTGGCCAAGTAAGTGGTCCCGACAGTCGGGATACCAGTTACTTTGGAATAAGGCTGGGCATCTCGGACATATTCTGAGTCGTGGTCACCTTTGTGCTCATACGGCAAAGACTACCAAATCCACCGGTTAGTCCCTCAGCCGTTAGGGGTAAAACCCAATGGGACTCGGGGTAAGTAAGGCTAGCAACCTGCTTCCCTGGTACTTTAAATATGATGCTGGCGATAATCAGAGCAAAATGCCTAGGACCTTTGGAGGTGACGGAGTCCCACCTCTAACTGACAAACCAGGGACTCCTAAGATACGACTTGGCGAACAAATGGTAATGAGATGGGGAGCTATTAATTTCAATGGGGGCTACTCTGGGAAGAAGGTAGAGCTGGCAGAGGCTGCAAGTAAGATGGGGCTGGACGTTTTAGCTGTTAGTGACATTCGGGTAAGGGGTGAGAAAAAAGAGGAAGCGGGAGAATACAAGGTCTATCTGTCAGGAGTCAAAGCAGGAATAGCACAATGGGGTGTAGGGCTTTACATCAAGAAAGAAATGGAACCCAGCGTAGTTGCAATAAGGTATGTAAACGAACGACTGATGTGGATAGATTTGTCAGTGTCTAGCAAGAAAATTAGGATTGTGTCAGTATATTCCCATTGTGAAGGGACAGATCAAGATAAGTTGGATAGTTTTTATGAGGCACTCAGTGATGTAGTTGTTAGAGTAAAGGACAAGGACAGTGTTCTGCTCATTGGTGATTTAAACGCCAGGATTGGAAATCGGACAGAAGGGTATGAAAAGGTTATGAGTAAATTTGCTGAGGATATGGAGGCCAACAGGAACGGGAAACAACTCTTGCATTTCTGTGCCAGTATGGGCTTAGTAATCACAAACTCCTTTTTTAAACATAAGAACATTCACCGGTATACTTGGGAAAGCAGGGGAACCAGATCTGTCATTGACTATATAATAACAGATAAGGAATTCAGGAAGGCTGTAAGGGACACACGTGTATTCAAGGGATTCTTTGATGACACTGATCATTATTTAATCTGCAGTGAAATTGGGATTGCGAGGCCGAAAGTGCAGGAGGTCAGGTCCATATGTAGGAGGATAAGAGTGGAGAAACTTCAGGATAAGGAAATCAGGCGCAAGTACATAACAGTGATCTCAGAAACGTACCAGTTACTTGAATGTAGTCAATTACAGTCATTGGAAAATGAATGGACAAGGTACAGGGACGCAGTACTAGAAGTGGCTAAAGAATGTCTTGGAACAGTAGGGCGTAAAAGTAGGATGAAGCAAACAGCTTGGTGGAATGACACAGTCAAGGCAGCCTGTAAAAGGAAAAAGAAGGCGTATCAAAAATGGCTACATACTAGAACACAGGTAGACAGAGAAAGTTATGTTGAAGAAAGAAACAAAGCCAAACAGATAATTGCAGCATCCAAGAAGAAATCTTGGGAAGACTTTGGAAACATGGTTGGAGACCCATTCTGGAGTGTAATTAGCAGTCTTCGAAAGGGAGGTAAGAAGGAAATGACAAGTATTGTGGACAGATCAGGAAAACTGCTGGTGAATCCTGTGGATGCCTTGGGCAGATGGAGGGAATATTTTGAAGAGTTGCTCAATGTAGGTGAAAATACGATCAGTAATGTTTCAGGTTTCGAGGTAGAATGGGATAGGAATGATGATGGAAATAGGATCACATTTGAGGAAGTGGAGAAAATGGTCAATAGATTGCAGTGCAATAAAGCAGCTGGGGTGGATGAAATTAAGTCGGAACTCATCAAATACAGTGGAATGTCAGGTCTTAAATGGCTACACAGGATAATTGAAATGGCATGGGAGTCGGGACAGGTTCCATCAGACTGGACAAAAGCAGTAATCACACCAATCTTTAAACATGGAAACAGAAAAGATTGTAACAACTACAGAGGTATCTCTTTAATCATCGTTGTGGGTAAAATCTTCTCAGGCATTGTTGAAAGGAAAGTGCGAGTATTAGTTGAAGATCAATTGGATGAAAATCAGTGTGGGTTTAGGCCTCTTACAGGTTGTCAGGACCAGATCTTTAGCTTACGGCAAATAATGGAGAAGTGTTATGAGTGGAACAGGGAATTGTATCTATGCTTTATAGATCTAGAAAAGGCATATGACCGGGTTCCTAGGAGGAAGTTATTGTCTGTTCTACGAGATTATGGAATAGGAGGCAAACTTTTGCAAGAAATTAAAGGTCTTTACATGGATAGTCAGGCAGCAGTTAGAGTTGACGGTAAATTGGGTTCATGGTTCAGAGTAGTTTCAGGGGTAAGACAAGGCTGCAACCTGTCTCCAATGTTTTTCATATTATTTATGGATCATATGTTGAAAACAATAGACTGGCTGGGTGAGATTAAGATATGTGAACACAAAATAAGCAGTCTTGCATATGCGGATGACTTAGTTGTGATGGCAGATTCGATTGAAAGTTTGCAAAGTAATATTTCAGAGCTAGATCAGAAATGTAAGGACTATGGTATGAAGATTAGCATCTCCAAAACAAAAGTAATGACAGTGGGAAAAAAATATAAACGGATTGAGTGCCAAATGGGAGGAACAAAGTTAGAACAGGTGGACGGTTTCAAGTACTTAGAATGCATATTCTCACAAGATGGCAACATAGTGAAAGAACTGGAAGCGAGGTGTAGCAAAGCTAATGCAGTGAGCTCTCAGCTACGATCTACTCTCTTCTGCAAGAAGGAAGTCAGTACCAAGACTACGTTATCTGTGCACCGTTCAATATTTCGACCAACTTTGTTGTATGGGTGCGAAAGCTGGGTGGTTTCAGGTTACCTTATCAACAAGGTTGAGGTTACGGATATGAAAGTAGCTAGGATGATTGCAGGTACTAGTAGATGGTAACAATGGCCGGAGGGTGTCCACAATGAGGAAATCAAATAAAAACTGAGAATGAACTCTATAGATGTAGCAGTCAGGGCGAACAGGCTTAGATAGTGGCGTCAAGTTACACGGATGGGAGAAGCAAGGTTACCCAAGAGACTCATGGGTTCAGTAGTAGAGGATAGGAGGAGTCGGGGCAGACCAAGGAGAAGGTACCTGGATTCGGTTAAGAATGATTTTGAAGTAATAGGTTTAACATCAGAAGAGGCACCAATGTTAGCATTGAATAGGGGATCATGGAGGAATTTTATAAGGGGGGCTATGCTCCAGACTGAACGCTGAAAGGCATAATCAGTCTTAAATGATGATGATGATTATGATGATGATGATGATGATGATGATCAATACACATGGTATCATAGTGTCACACATACTATACTACGCAACATAATTATAGGATCACTTTTTCGAAACCACGTAATTGTCTCCCATTGCGATGCATAAGTTTGAAATTTGGCTCAAAGGTGCGTTCAAAATTCTTCTCTAATCGTGCAAAAGCATGGCGCCCTGCGACATTACCCTCGCGCTCGGCTACACTTCAAGCAGCAAGGTGTCGAGACGTGCGAAGAAAGAAAGGCCAGAGCTCAGAATATCATGTGAGGTGTAAAGTGGGTTAACGATGTCACATTGGCACCAAATTTCTCCACAATTCTGCCCAACGTCGTTGTGGACGTGTCACACCATGGGAACATCGTTAAACACCCTCTTACACACGTTTTATCCCTTCTTTTGACAACTCCGCTATGAAGGTCAGAACTGCGGCACCCAGCGTCCCTTATTTATATAAGTGATAAGCCCTCTAGTATTACAGGTAATTCTAAAATATTTCTGCTTGCTGGTGACACTAGCTTGGTAGTAAAGGATGTTGTGTGGAACATTGGCGCTGTTTCGAATAGTGCAGTTCATGACGTAAGTTCATGGCTTGTAGAAAATAAACTAACGCTAAATCACAGTGAAAAATGGTTAAAATGGCTCTAAGCACTATGGGACTTAGCATCTGAGGTCATCAGTCCCCAAGACTTAGAACTACTTAAACCTAACTAACCTAATGACATCACACACATCCATGCCCAAGGCAGAGTTCGAGTGGCTCTAAGTACTATGGGACTTAACATATGTGGTCATCAGTCCCCTAGAACTTAAAACTACTTAAAACTAACTAACCTAAGGACATCACACACATCCATGCCCGAGGCAGGATTCGAACCTGCGGCCGTAGTAGTCGCGCGGTTCCGGACTGAGCGTCTAGAACCGCTCGGCCACCGCGGCCGGCACAGGATTCGAACCTGCGACCATAGCAGCAGCGCGGTTCCAGACTGAAGCGCCTAAAACCGCTCAGCTACAGAGGCCGGCTAAATCACAGTAAGACTCAGTTTTTACAGTTTCACAGAATTGGTATATGATTGGTGAAACAGAACAGTTAAACATTTTTAGATGTTCAGATAGGTAGTAAACTGTCGTGGAAAGCCTACGTTTAGGATGTTGTTCAAAGACTTAATGCTGCCATTTTTACTATTCGAACGGTATCTGAAGTAAGTGATCGGTCGACACAAAAATTAGTGTACTTTGCTTATTTTCATTCGCTTATGTCGTATGGAATTATATTTTGGGGTAACTCTTCCCTTTCTAAGAGGATATTTTTGGCTCAGGAACGGGCAGTTCGGGCAATAAGTGGTGTAAGTTCGCGAACCTCTTGTCAACCCCTGTTCACTAGGCTGGGTATTTTGACATTGGCCTCTCGATATATATATTCTTTACTGTCGTTTCTTGTTAACAATATCAGCTCATTCCCAAGAATTAGCAGCTTTCACTCAGTTAATACTCGACAGTAATCCAATCTGCTTCCTTAAATCTTCTGCAGAAAGGTGTGCAGTATACTGCTGCATCCATTGTCAATAAGCTACCACAAGAATTCAAAAATTTTAGCAATAATCCCGGATCTTTCAAATCGAAACTAAGGAATTTCCCCATGGGTCAGTCCTTCTATTCTGTTGAGGAATTCCTTGAAAAAATTAAGCTGTTTCTTACGTATATTGTTGATTGCGTTTACTTAAACTTATGACTTGGCTGTTTTTGGGTTCATAAACATTTTATTTTATCTGTTAATAGTTTGTGTTGTAATTTCATGTACTGACACGCTCCATGACGCAAGAGCCTCAGGAAGTGGCATAAAGGGCGTCAATGAAACCACCCCTTTCCTAGGTGCGTTGATTCCCATACATTACGGCGGCCCGGTATAGCCGCGCAGTCTCAGGCGCCTTGTCATGGTCGGCGTGGCTCCCCCCGTCGGAGGTTCGAGTCCTCCCTCGGGAATGGGTGTGTGTGTGTGTGTGTGTGTCGTCCTTAGCGTAAGTTAGTTCGAGTCAGATTAAGTAGTGCGTAAGCTTAGGGTTCGATGGCCTCAGCAGTTTGGTCCCATAAGACCTTACCACAATTTTTTTCCGATACATTTCGCAATCGAAAATGGCCGCTCACAGTGTGATGAACAACACGACGTTCTTGAAAAAGCTCAACAGTGCTGACACCCCGTAGAGGATTTAACCCTTCCTCAAGGACATCATGCGGCTGCAACGTCATCTGACCACTTTGAGGTATAGCGCAATCGGGGTTTTTCCTATGATATACAAGGTGGAACCTATGGGACCGTTGAAAACCATCCGAAGAAGTTTGAACGCAATCCGAAGCAGCAAAGGCTGTTCTTGTTTTCTCAGCGCTGTTATTTCGCGCTCTTCTGTGGCGTGAACATAAGGGAAAGGTGGCGGGGGGGGGGGGGGGGGGGGGGCGTTGCAACTTTGACAGGTGCGTGAATATATCGACAAATGGTCCCTCTAAGACCTCTCATTTCGGTAACACCCTCACTGCAAACCGCGCCTTTGTTGCCCACATTAAAAGTGTACCTGTACATAGACTTCGATACCCATTCACCCGTTCACAGTGGCACCGACAACGTTCGTCAGATACCGTCGCCAGAGGTCGCCCGATAACGTCGACCGATAACGTGGTCATAGTGGGTCCGACCTTCTTCGTCAGTTTTTGGCAGGGTCAGAGGAGGTTAGGTTAGGTTAGAATCTATTCTACGTACGATGTAGGTTGGATTTTAACTTATTAGGATGGAGTGTATACAAGGACGCCTCTGTGCTTGGATACGGTTGCTGCATAGCGGCTTCTGCTATTAAAAAATACTATATGCTCTGTCCTCAGTTATCGCAATAACCAGGCAAGGTTCAACGGTATATGAAATGACGGGAGAAGCGTTCTGTTACATATTCGAGATAATTCGTGGTGACCTAGAAAAGCAAGTTATAAAACACTCTGTTTCGATGTATTTGTTTAAAGTTGTATAGACGTACGTCAGGTAACCTTCAATGACTGTCATTTAGCACACGAGCGAAAGTCAAGCATAAAGTGTAGCATAACATGCTCTGATAACCTACTACACTTACGAAATTGGTAATACATACCGTATGCAACATTTCATATTAACAGAATTACTATCTTACTGGTATAAAATGCCAGAAGCAGTGATAATAATATGTAGGCAAGTAATGACAACCTACCACAAAAAGATCCAGTACAGTAGCTATAAGCATGTAACATACGCTACCCTTTTCACTTCAACAAATTATTTTTTGAGGTTATAACCTATGCCTAAAATTTCCAATACAGATTATTAGAGGTTTCGAATATACCTGTGATTTCAGCACATAGATTCTGAATTATAGCCCGAGTATGATATTTTAATCCTCATGGTGCGACAAACCCATTCTTTCTTGGACTAAACTTATCAGTTTCTCACGCTCCATATTTCGTGTGCGAGAACTTCGGTCGATTTGACCGAAGAAAACAAAGATTTGAATTACACCGATTGTCGTCCGAAGTCTGTACGTTCTGGAGATAAGATCGGCTGTAGTGTGACTGCGCACGTAGTGCCTTACTGATTTGAAAAGATCGACAGTCTCCGACTGATGTGGGTCGTTGGCGGAATTCACCGATATGGGAGCCACTGTGACAACAGCCGAAGTGGCGCCCCACTGCTGCACTAGCGTCTGCTTGCTGGCATGCAGAATGTAAGGGGTCACATAGAGCGCCTGTGGACGATTCGTCGATTTATTCACGCGATTGTCAATGTTGCACCGCCTTCCCCTCCCCTCATGATGGCGCCACAGAAGGACGCGAAACGGGAGAGCTGAAAAAGCGTGAACACCGTTTGCTACTTCGGACTGAGTTTGAATTTCGTCGAATGGTTTTGAACTAACGTTAGTGCTTGCACCCTGTCCACTTTCGATGAGGTTGCACCCGCACGATGTCCTTAGGGAAGGTTTGAATCGTGCGGGGGGAGGGGGGGCAGTGGCTCGTCTGACCGAGCGGTTCTAGGCGCTTCAGTCAGGAACCGCGCTGCTGCTACGGTCGCGGGTTCGAATCCTGCCTCGGACATGGATGTGTGTGATGTCGTTAGGTTAGTTAGGTTTAAGTCGTTTGAGGCAGGATTCGAACCTGCGACCGTAGCGGTCGCGCGGTTCCAGACTGAAGCGCCTAGAACCGCAGGGCCACTTTTACATACAGTTACCAGATTACAGTTCGAGGAGGAAGAACAGGAAAAAATTCTCAGTTTTTATTATTTATTGTAATTATATAGTATTATTTCTTCAGGAAAGGTTCCATTGCCAAAGTATACAAAGTGGTCGACAAAGGACAACCCTACCAATGAGCTCTTTTCATTGTCCTGGTGTGAGTATTCGTTATGCAATTCAGTATGAGCGCACTGAATCTTAGGCTAAACCTCCTTGGTCCCATGACTTCCCTGATACACGGAGTGAACCAAAATTAGAGCACTCAAACCCCGCAGCGCGATTCCTCACATACAAGCAATACAAAAACGTCTCTCACAAAATTTCATCCTGCGCATATTTTCGACAATAAATGGATCTTAATGATTGGCAAACTGGTAACACTGTAATCACATGTACGGTAACTATCTCTGTCAGCATGTCCCAGTAGTGCTGTGCAGCTAGTGCGGTGGGTAGCGTTTAACATAAAGGAGGTTGAGGCTCAAATGGTTCAAATGGCTCTGAGCACTATGGGACCTTACAGCTATGGTCATAAGTCCCCTAGAACTTAGAACTACTTAAACCTAACTAACCTAAGGACAGCACACAACACCCAGCCATCACGAGGCAGAGAAAATCCCTGACCCCGCCGGGAATCGGAGATTGAGGGTTCTGTTCTGGATCGAAGCATATTTGTTTTTATTTGCTAAATGTAGTCTGCATGGTACGGTATCTGACGTCTTAATCGTCATACAGCGATTACAGTGGGTCTTCTGCAAAACATTTGCACTGACGTACTATGAACATGGAACGACAATCGTTTTCCTGGTCAGCTTTTAAAGAAACTTTTTGCACGCCGTGCACGCGAATTGTTTCGCACCACTGCGTCTACTAGATTCCCAAAATATTTTCTGTGTCTCCTGCACCAATGTTCCCATTGATTAATACCTACTGTTGTTCTTGCCAGGATCAGGTCCTTTACATTTCGATAGGGCCTTACGTCAACAGTAGGGCTAGCAAAGAGCTCTGCAAATAATTTCCGAACTTGGTTACCATTTGTATGTATTATCAAACTCGGTTACAATTTGTATGTATTATCACCATGAAACCGCTAATTGTGCCTTTAACAATGAGTCTGATAAGCATATGCTGTTTAGTAAGTATCTCCTTGCGTTATCATTATTGTTATTATTATAATCGATGGGAATGGGGAAACATCACGTTGGGGAAACAGTGTAATTGGGAAACGAACATTTCATAGTTAGCAGTCTCGGAATGAATCATGCAGAACAAAAGATCTAAGAGAAGTGATGTGCGTTATGTGGAATAGCCCGCTGCGACTAATGACGTGTTTATACTGTGTGCGCTCTTCACCAGACAGGGACAAGTTGCTAGCGGAGAAAAATGCCCGTAACAGACTCCATGTACATTCGGACACGCATCTAAAACACCTGTGGCAGACATATGCATACACAAACGATGATTATGCTTCTGGTCCCTGGTGCATCTGATAACCGGGCTAGTATTGTGGCTCGTGAGTGTGCTGCTAGACATTATGGTCGACGTCATCCAGATAAAAACGTGTTTCGTCGTATGGAGCTTCGCCTTTGGGAGGCAGGTTCTCTCCTTCCACCATCGCGTGACAGTGGTCGTCGGCGGACTAGCTATACTCCAGCTACTGAGGAAGCTATTCTGGAGGTCATCCCAGCGAAGTATACCTACCGTAGCAAGGCAGCTGCGTGTCTCGCGCCGTGCGGTTCTAGGCGCTTCAGTTTGGAACCGCGTGACCGCTACGGTCGCAGGTTCGAATCCTGCCACGGGCATGGATGTGTGTGATGTCCTTAGGTTAGTTAGGTTTAAGTAGTTCTAAGTTCTAGGGGACTGATGACCTCAGACGTTGAGTCCCATAGTGCTCAGAGCCATTTGAACCATTTGCGTGTCTCGCATCGCACGCTCGTTGACGTGCTGCACGAGCATGGGCTGCACTCCTATCATTTTTCTTTAACGTAACACAAACCGCCGTCTGCGTATGCAATTCTGTGAACAGGAAGCAAACGACGATGTCATAAACACTGTAATATGGTCGAATGAAGCAGCGTTCACTCGTGAGAGTGTCTTCAATATGCACAATGCCCACCACTGGTGCGAAGTTAACCCGCATGTCACCCGCGATCGTAGATAAAAAGTTCGCTGTGGCATCAACGTCTGGGCCGGAATATTGGGTGACAATATTTTTGGTCCCGACTCGTTGCCTGACCGGCTGGCTGCACGAAGGTATCATACATTCCCTTGCCTGACGCAAGACCTATAGTATAGCCTCTGCGTTCACCTGATCTAAATCACCTGGATTTCTTCCTTTGGGGATACTTGAAGGAGCACGTCTGTTGTACTCCGCCGACGCATATGGAAGAACTGATAGCGCATGTTCATCCTGCTCTAGTATCTGTGGACGCAGCCCTGTTGAGAAGAGTCCACAGGTGTGTGATCCTGGGTCATTTGGACGTGCAAGGGGCTCGCTTTGGTCATCTGCTCTGAGGCCAATATATTCTTTTGAAAACGTCATGCGGCCACTACGGAAATAATTATTGTCACTGGTTCTTAATATGTTAAATCTGAGCGGATGTACTGCATGTAGTATAAATGACTAGAAGATGTCGAGTTTTTTAACTGTGAAGTCATTCTTAGCATCTCGAAATTGATATTGTTTTTGTAGTTATTCTGTTCTATGACCGGGCACTTGTTTCAGCTGTCTATTTCTGACTTGTTTGACGATGTTTTAGTTATGTTCATCGTTACAAAATACTGTACTATGTAAGTGGCGGATACGTGAGGTCTAAGAAACGTTGTATACTAAAGTACTATAAGGCTGAATGAAATTGTAAAATAAAAACAAGTACGCCCCGACCCAGAATAGAACCCTCGACTTCCTGCATGCTAACCTAAAACGCTTTTCACTGCACTAACTGCACAGCACTAGTGATCTTACTACTACTACAACATGCTGGGAGGGGGGTTGTGTTGTCGTCACCATCACTCATAAAAGTGGCGAGACTGGACTGAGCAAAGGTTGGGAATTTGTACGGGCGCTGATAACCGCGCAGTTGAGCGCCACACAAACCAAACATCATCATCATCATACAACACGCTGACAGAGGGAGCTACTGTACATGTGATTACCGTGTTGCCAGACTGCCAATCCTTAACGTCCTTTGCTAGGTTTCCGACCATGGATCTTCCTGGTACGGCGGTGGTCTGATAAACTCCAAGAATTTGGAGTGTTATCCGATTTAGCTGATTGTTTAATAATCCTTAAACAATTCTGGAACCCGCCTTCAAAATTGTGAAGGGCTGGTAATAACTTATTCCCAATTCATTACGGCTTTATTTCGGATTATTTTCGGAAATGTTTCTGTTTGCTCCTTTTGCAAAAGGATCATACATAAATCGATCGACAGTAAACTTTTCTCAAATTCCAGTAAGTTTGAAGCTGCACTTACACAACTTGTATCATTATTTTTCTTGTTTTTCCTGACCTTATCCCATGCCTTCATGGTGTCGACATGTGATTCTGCATTGGCGACGTGTTAGTCGTAGAGGGTGACCGGATACCCTTTCTGTTGTCGATGATAAGTTATTATAATAAATGCTGCAGAAGATGGCTATGCAAAACAACTACAGGGCGTTGGCGACGACAAATTAATTAGCGGCGGGTTTTATGGACTAATTGGTCGTGGTACATGATATAGCGTTCAGTTGGGCATGCCTGGACACAGGAAATGTCTGGTGAATGGGTTTTACCTAACGTGTTGTGGTAGGGGGCAGTCAAATTTGGTGGTAGTGTATCTGGTTAATGACTGGTGAATGGTGTTTACCTGAGTGTGTTGGGGTGGAGGAACAGGAAAACTTGGTGAAGTTGATGTGATCAGAAGTTGTGTTTCCTTGCTTGGGAACGGATAATTAATTTTAGATGATGGAAAATACGATGCCAAGTTGATGAACACATTTTTGTCAACACCATGCCGCTAACACTTGACAGTAGTTTGGAACTGTATGTTTTCCAAATCTCAATGATATGACTACAGTTCACAAAGCAAGGAAAAATATGTAGTAGATCACTGGATATATCATGGATTTGCTTAAAGCCCCGACCTGGCCCATGCCGAAAATTTTTGTGACGAACCAGACGGCATGTTACGTAATAATTCAACTTGTGTAACAATCCAGCACACCTCTTCGTCATCGTTCAAGACATGTGGGAACATATTTCTCCTTTAGCAAATCGTAATTTAGTAGAAAGCCCTCCCCAAATATTACACTCTGTAGCGTCCGCCTCAATAGCTGAGTAATCAGAGTTTGCTGCCCTCTGTCATAAAAAAAAAAAAAAAACTGAGTGAATGGATCAAGGCTGAACTTTAACGGGTGTCATGGAACGTCCGCTCCGAACAAATGCAACGAACAATAAAAAACAAAGTAGGATCAACAAAAATAGATAAATAAAATAAAGCGGTCATTGCGGCAGAAGGCCATGCAAGGGGCCAGGGTTGTGTTGTGATGTGATGTCTGAATCATTATATCATCATCATCGAAACGCAAGCTGCCTTAGTAGCGTCAACTAAAAAGACTTACACCAGGTGAACGGTCTACCCGTTGTGAAGCCCCGGCCACACAACGTTTAATAACAATGGTGGTCCACTCCTTATGTATTAAATTATGCCACACAATAGTGGATATCAGAAGAGTTCTGGCCATATAGGAGAAGTTACTTCTAAACAGCGTATTTAGTTTGGCTATCAGGTCGGTGGGAGGTAAGGACATGTTACTCCTACTTGGATCACGTATAGGATAATCTGTGGCGTTGAAACTTTCCTCCTCTTGTCAATGAATGACTTAAGTCTTTTTTTTCTCTTTTGACAACCTATAATAAATTGTGCAATACGTTTAACAGTGTGTACCACTGCAAAAGTACTTGGAAATCGTCGCCTTTTAGCCGGATGTTGTGGCCGAGCGGTTCTCGGCGCTTCAGTCTGGCACCGCGTGACCGCTACGGTCGCAGGTTCGAATCCTCCATCAAGCATGGATGTGTGTGATGTCCTTAGGTTAGTTAGGTTTAAGTAGTTCTAAGTTCTAGGGGACTGATGACCTCCGATGTTAAGTCCCATAGTGCTCAGAGTCATTTGAACCACTGATAAGCCAAAATATTATGACCACTGTCCACCGCTCACTGGATGCCGTCTAGTGACGTTGCTGGAGCGTGACGAGGTAGAGAAAGTATGTAAGCGGAGCAGCCACGGACGGTGGATCATCCTAGCGACCATATGGGCTGCAAATGGGGAAATCCACCGAGGTAAGCGGCTTTGCCAAAGGGCATATATTATTACGCAGAGCCTGTGAACGAGTATCTTGAAAACATCGAAACTGATAGAATGTTCACGTGCCACTTTCATGAGCATCTACAGTAAGATGTAGCACAGTGAAACTACCACTACGTTGGACGTCCACGACTCTTCTCAGAACGGGGGTTTCGGAGACTTGTCTGCTCTCTAAAGTAGGACAGATCGTGATTTGTGGCATCTCTGCCGAAAGTTCATAATGCTGGTGTACACACAAGGGTTTCGGAGCACAACTTTCATCGTACATTGTTGAACGTGGAGATCCGCCGACCACCACTACGTGCTCACATGTTGACCTAACGACATCGGGACCGGCCGATGTGACCGAGCGGTTCTAGGCGCTTCAGTCTGGAACCGCTTGGCCGCTACGGTCGCAGGTTCGAATCCTGCCTCGGGCATGGATATGTGTGATGTCCTTAGGTTAGTTAGGTTTAAGTAGTTCTACGTCTATTGGACTGATGACCTCAGATGTTAAGTCCCATAGTGCTCTCAGAGCCATTTGCATCCTATCTATACAACCTAAATGTCTTTACGTCACTAGTCTAGATAATAATCAAAATTCAGCCTTTCATACAATCTAGTCTTACATATAATAATAATAATAATAATAATTATTATTATTATTATTATTATTGGAACAACGTACGCAGTTACGGTTGCAGTGGGCGCGGGACCATCGGAATTCGACGGTCGATCAATGGAAATGTGTCGGTTCTTCGGGTGAACCACATTTTTGCCGTCCTAGGTGGATGGTGATCTCCACAAACGGAGATGAACGGCGGCTCGAAACCTGTAGCGCGCCATGGACGCAGGCTGTTGGGAACAGTACTAAGCGCTTGCATGGGACCATGGGACCTGTGGTAGTAATCGAAGACAGCTGCGAATCACCTGCATCTCTTCATACTTGATGTCTTCACAGACGGCGATGTCATCTTGCAGCAGTGTGACTGTCCGTGTCTTGGAGTCAGAACCGTGCTACAGTGGTTTGAGGAATATTATAAAGAACTCACGTTTTGAAGTCTGGGCGACCAAACTCGCCTGATGTAAATCCTATAGAACCCATCTGGGTTGCTATCGGGCGCCGTCACCGCTTAAGCAAATCAGTGGCCCGTTATTTTCGCGAATTACATGACCTGTTCAAAAATACTTCAAATGGCTCTGAGCACTATGGGACTTAACATCTGAGTTCATCAGTCCCCTAGAACTTAGAACTACTTAAACCTTACTAACCTAAGTACATCACACACATCCATGCCCAAGGCAGGATTCCAACCTGCGATCGTAGCAGCAGCGCGGTTCCGGACTGAAGCGCCTAGAACCGCTCGGCTGCCGCGGCCGGCTACATGACCTGTGCGTAGACGTCTAATGGCATATGCCTCTGCAAACCTACCAACAAACTGTCAGATCCCTGATACGCAGAATCAGTGATGTATTTCGTTCCAAAGATGGGCAAACAAGCCACTAAACAGGTGGTCATAACGTTTTGGCTCATCAGTGTAAACGTAATGAGCAGGGAACGTGTAGCAGGTATCGCAATGCAATCCACGAAGCAGCACCCGTGTGCTCGTTTCCAGAGTCCAGCATGAATCACTCAGTCCCCGAAGCGGCATCGAGCTGAAACGTCTAGGTAATTCTGGAAGAGAAAAAAGTAGAGGTGAAAAAAATTCACCCTGTGACAAAAAATTCATACAAATCGATTTAGCCATCCACAGTCTCCCCATTTCTCGCCTGAGTAGCTAATAAGCCGATCGCTGAAGTCAATATGTCAGGCGCTACAGTCTGGATCCGCGCGACCGCGACGGTCGCAGGTTCGAATCCTGCCTCGGGCATGGATGTGTTCTGACGTCCTTAGGTTAGTTAGGTTTAAGTAGTTCTAGGGGACTGATGACCTTAGGAGTTAAGTCCCATAGTGCTCAGAGTCTCAATATGTCAAACAGATGCAGATCAATAGCGCCGGCACAAACACACACTTCTCCAAAGACACCTACAAAAGCATCTACCATCTTTGCTGCGTGTATTTAAAATCAAACCTGATTTGTAATCACAGAGTGGCGCTACTTGAGCCGCTCTTACGCGACTGTCGCGTAATCTGAACAGACATCAGCTTTCAGATGTAGAAACACGACTACCAACAACCTCTTTGTGTTGCGATTTTACGAACATTACAGGTTTGAACTTCCTTCTCATTCGCATTAACTTATATTTTTCCACATTTAGGGCTAGCTGTCATTGGCCACACCAATTGGAAATTTTGTCTAAGTCGTCTTGTATCTTCATACAGTCACTCAACTTCGACGCCCTACCGTACAGCAAACAACCACAGATTTCTGTCCACCGTGTCCGCAAAATCATTTATGTATATAGAAAACAGCAGCGGTCCTGTCACACTTCCCTGGGGAACTCCTGAAGATACTCTTGTCTCTGATGTACACCGCCGTGGAGGACAACATACTGGGTTCCATTATTTAAGAAGTCTTCGAGCCACTCACATATGCGTGATCTTCTTCCATATGCTTGTACCTTCGTAAACAGCCGGCAGTGGGGCACCATGTCAAATGCTTTCTGGAAATCTAGAAATATGGAATCTGCCTGTTGCCCTTCATCCATAGTTCGCAGTATATCCTGTGAGAAATGGTCAAGCTGAGTTTCGGATGCTTTCTAAAACCCGATTGGTGGAAATAAACTTCTCGCACTCAAGAAAATTTATTGTATTCAAACTGAGAATGTGTTCTTTGCCGAGAACGTTGACAACTCTCTGTGAATTGAACGACCCAGTTTCTAGTATGTTTCTGTCCAAGGCGATAAATTCCTTCGAGTTAAAATGAGGCCTATTACGTAATTTTGTATCTGCATTTGTTCGTCTTTCCAGGCACTGTACGCCGCTGCGACATACATAAATTCATATCTCCAAGCTCCTGTAACCAGTAGTGCTCCTTCTTCTACAACTAGTCGTGAACTGGAAACGATGATAAGCTATACCATGATCACACCACAGATGGTGGGGTATTGCGTTGCAGAGTAGCGCCACTAATGTCTGTGAGGTTGACAGTTCTTTGTTATGAAACACAAGGAGTTGAAAACATGCGCATTACCCGCATTGCTTATACAAGACCTCGTAGCACCTGAAAAATTCATTTCCAACCATTGATGCCTTATCTGAAAACACTCAGTATGCACATTGTCCACCTGTATAATTTTGATCCTAAAGATCTGAGACACGTTGTACTGAAGGTTGTACTGTTCTAATTCTGGACCGCAAACTATCATTAAAGCTGGTTGGTAAAATAATAATTTTATTAGTAAACAACTACGATTTGTACACTGAAAAGCCACAGGGTATCCAGTTATCGGACTGAATTACAAAGGGCATGTAAAAGTATGTGTTGCTTTGTCTATTTAACTGATTTGAATCCTGAGCGATCAATGAATGTTCTTATTCTTTCGTACAATTCTAATATTTGAACTCTCTGCAAATTTGTGTCTTCAAGAACAACTCAGTTATAGTGTAAATTATTTTCCAGAATTGATATCTGCATTTCTTTCCTTGCAATTATCTGCGCCATCGACATACGGTTGTAGCGGAACTTGAGTTCTCATCTGGAATATCCCCGTTGAAGCAGATATACAGCACTAGACCCGCCGCTCCTGTGCGTTTTATTCAGGCGTGTGTATGAACGCTCCATGTTCGGTCGCACAGAATTAGCGTCGTGTTTATCACAAACTCCCGCGAATTTTGATATGACGCATGGAGTTACGCCATCCAGTGAAGCACTGCCCGCATGTGGGAAGGCCCAGACTGTAGCCGTAGCTCTGAAAGCTAGCGCGGGGAAATTATTGAAAAAACACAGCAGAGAGAGTTTATTTCATACATTCCTCCACGGCTCACACGTAAAAGTCATTTACTGATGTTCTGTGTTTCGATATATTGATGTGATGAAACTGTATTTGACGATTGTCGATATGATATGGCTGTTGTTGTTGCTGTTGTTGTGGTCTTCAGTCCTGAGACTGGTTTGATGCAGCTCTCCATGCTACCCTATCCTGTGCAAGCTTCTTCATCTCCCAGTACTTACTGCAACCCACATCCTTCTGAATCTGCTTAGTGTATTCATCTCTTGGCCTCCCTCTACGATTTTTACCCTCCACGCTGCCCTCCAATGCTAAATTTGTGATCTCTTGATGCCTCAGAACATGTCCTACTAACCGGTTCTTTCTTTTTGTCAAGTTGTGCCACATACTCCTCCTATCCACAATTCTATTCAATACTTCATCATTAGTTATGTGATCTACCCATCTAATCTTCAGCATTCTTCTGTAGCACCACATTTCGAAAGCTTCTATTTTCTTCTTGTCCAAACTATTTATCGCCCATGTTTCACTTCCATACATGGCTACACTCCATACAAATACTTTCAGAAACGACTTCCTGACACTCAAATCTATACTCGATGTTAACAAATTTCTCTTCTTTGGAAACGCTTTCCTTGCCATTGCCAGTCTACATTTTATATCTTCTCTACTTCGACCATCATCAGTTATTTTGCTCCCCAAATAGCAAAACTCCTTTACTACTTTTAAGTGTCTCATTTCCTAATCTAATTCCCTCAGCATCACCCGGCTTAATTCGACTACATTCCATTGTCCTCGTTTTGACATGGTACAGCGAACTAGCACGTAAGTTAGAACCATAACTCGAATTTGTACGAGAACGCCTCTGAATCATGGTTTCCGTAAGCTAATTTAGATTTTCAACGTTTTTCTTGGTTCAAATGGCTCTGAGCACTATGGGACTGAACATCTGAGGTCATCAGTCCCCTCGACGTATAACTACTTAAACCTAACTAACCTAAGAACATCACACACATCCATGCCCGAAGCAGGATTCGAATCTGCGACCATGGCAGCAGCGCGGCTCCGGACTGAAGCGCCTAGAACCGCACGGCCACAACGACCGGCAACGTTTTTCTTCAGTCTTTCAAAGAGATCCTAGTATGAAACGAAAAGACTGTCAGATTATATTACGGCAGTTGCAAACTGATTGTCCCTTTTGACAAATCTGCCCTACTCGTAGAAGTTGGGCTGTGTATGCCCATCCCTTCAGAAGCTCGGCACACATGTCAGGCCACTGGCTTGTCCTCAATCCCAATTTTTCGCGAAGGGGTTGTAGCGGCAGTCGCAGCTACTGATATTTGAAAGCGCAAAATTACTAATACTACACCGTTTCTGTCAAGTGTAAGATTACGCGCATATGAAATATCCCAATAGATTTGCGAGTGGACTGAAGACTTCCTGTCAGAATGAACTCAGTATAACGTCCTTAACGGAGAGGTCTCGTCATGTGTGAAGGTAGCGTCTGGGCTAATCTTAAGGTTTCACAAGCTGCGACATCGTCGCGAAAAAACAGTGACCCGTGTATGCAATAAGTTTCCTTTAATGTACATCTATGGTCACAAACTTTTTGTTAACAGATTACCGGTTTCGGTCTTTAATGACCATCATCAGATCTCTTTCATAAAAAGAAAGTCTTGATGTGCTGCAGCCATAGTGGCCTCATCAAATGTTAAATGCGGAATCAGCACCAGCATCGTTCAAATACACATAAATAACGTCACATGCACGAGTCATGTTGTCAGTAGGACTAGTGTTTTTCAACATGACTCGTTCAAAAATGTTCAAATGTGTGTGAAATCTTATGGGACTTAACTGCTAAGGTAGTCATTCTCTACTCTTACACACTACTTAACCTAAATTATCCAAAGCACAAACACACGCACCCATGCCCGAGGGAGGACTCGAACCTCCGCCGGGACCAGCCGCACAATCCATGAATGACTGCAGCGCCCGAGACCGCTCGGCTAAAGCAGCACGGCAACATTACTCGTGCATGTGATGTTATTTATATGTATTTGACGATTCTGGTGCTGATTCCGCATTTAACATTTGACGATGCCACTATGGCTGCAGTACATTAAGACTTTATTTTTGTGAAACAGATCTGATGATGGTCATTAAAGACCGAAACCAGTAATCTGTTAACAAAAAGTTTGTGACCATAGACGTAAATTAAGGGAAACTTAATCTTAAGGTGTCGTCTTAGGGAGGCTGTCGATCACGATTTATACACTTCCTGATCAAAAGTATGTGGACATCTTATTAGCAGACGCTAATATGGAGTGTCCATCCTTCACCTTGAACTCTGCTGGAGACACTTTCAGTGAGGTGTCCTAACGCTTTCTTGGACGAAAAGAGACAGTGCTGTGTTGGGTTGCAAGACTCACATGTCTCTTCCAATTGACTCATACGTTGTGCGTGCAGCCGGTCCTCTTCTTTGGGTCATCAGCTACGTCGCTCTCACCGTTTAATTCTTCTCCGAAGACTGTATCAGGTTAAAGGGAATAATGTTAACCAACTATTCTTGAAATAAATCATGTACTCGAAGAATCTTGTCAGTTCAACAACAAAATATCTGATTGGCGACTCCATGGAGTACTGTGTGCACAGCGACCATATATGTTAAATTAAAAGGAAGGTCAGCGTTGGCCGTAATATTGATGTTTTATTGATAGCAGAATCGATTTTCGATCACATAGTGATCATCTTCGGTGCTGTACAAATTAAACTCAGACACTGATATCAAGTTATCAATCACCAAAACTGAGACGCGACCACAATAACTGTTACTGTGATCGCTTCTCAGTTTTGGTTATTGATAACTTGATATCAGTGTCTGAGTTTAATTTGTACAGCACCGAAGATGATCACTATGTGATCGAAAATCGATTCTGCTATCAATAAAACATCAATATTACGGCCTACGCTGACCTTCCTTTTAATTTTACAATATATTTTCAACTCTCATCCCAAAGTAACAATTACTCTGTCCAAACTCCAGCAAGCCAACTGGTTACAAGATAAATGTCAGAATCGACTAAATACTCATACAATTGCATACGTTCTGCCTCATGCAGAGCCAAGACATTAAGTAAGAGTCTCTATGCGATACACGCTTCATCTGTCTCTGTAACAATCCTCATGACACCAAAAACCACGGAACATTATACAAACACTCTTTGCCTTTTTGATACAAATTCCAAGTCCGCTGCTGGTAACCACTTGTCAGGGCCGCTCGTCTGATGCAGCTTCTGGCTTCTCGCGACAGCTGTCCTTCCTGCAACCACAGATATGTGTGGCGCAGTAAAAAGGCTCTCTCACCCTCGTCATTAAAATATCGGGCGTTCGAGACGGTGGAGAGCCAAGTGTTTCTATAATATACCCCGAAATTCTCGAAGCACTGCAGTGGCGCCGGCCGGTGTGACCGAGTGGTTCTAGGCGCTACAGTCTGGAACCGCGCGACCGCTACGGTCGCAGGTTTGAACCCTGCCTCGGGCATAGATGTGTGTGATGTCCTTAGGTTAGTTAGGTTTAAGTAGTTCTAAGTTATAGGGGACTGATGACCATAGATGTTAAGTCCCATAGTGCTCAGAGCCATTTGAACCATTTTGAACCCGGATCTCGCACCTTTCTACTTCCATCTGTTCGGCCTAGTGAAGGATGCACTCTGCGGGAAGCAATACATGATGGATGATGGGTAGGTTACTGATGAAGCAAGACTTTGGCTCCGACATCGACCAGTAGATTTGTACCATGCGAGCATGCAGGTCCTCCCAATAAGCTCGTATAACACTGTCGCACCGGACAGAGATTATGTCGAAAAATAATGTTTTGTAGCCAAAAGAGTGGGGAATAGTATGGTTTATTGAAATCCTGAATAAAACAATCCTGCTTTAAGAAAAAAAAAATAGTTACATTACCTACGTCCCTCATAAAAAAACAGATGTATGTATATACGGAGGCCTATGTGTTCAAAATGGCTCTAGGCACTATGGGACTTAACCTCTGAGGTCATCAGTCCCCTAGAACTTAGAACTACTTAAACCTAACGACATTACAGACATGCATGCCCGAGGCAGGTTTCGCCCCTGCGACCGTAGCGGTAGCGCAGTTCCAGACTGAAGCGCCTAGAACCGCTCGGCCACACTGGCCGGCGCCTATGTGTGTAGGTTCATATATATATATATATATATATATATATATATATATATATATATATATATATGCATGTTCCACAACTGCTCCTAAATCACTGGACCGATTTCAAAGAAACTTGGTACACATCGGAGCGTGTCGTCTGCATTACGGTTATCGATATTTTGAAAAAAAATGTGTGTGAAATGTTATGGGACTTAACTGCTAAGGTTATCAGTCCCTAAGCTTACTTACTACTTAACCTAAATTATCCTAAGGACAAACACACACATCAATACCCGAGGGAGGACTCGAACCTCCGCCGGGACCAACCACACAGTCCAGATATTTTGAAAAATATCGGGAATTCCATTTTTCGATATTAAAAAAAATTATTATTGGCCCTCGATACACCGAAAAAAATTATCTATATATCAACGGAAAAAATATCGACGTACCAGCCAAAAAAAATCGGCTGCGCATTGTAAATATACTGCCAGTTTTAAAGCTCTATATTTAAATATTGATTTATTATTAGATATTATGTACGTCAACAAGCTAGTAGCCTCCTTATCCCCCTCAGAGCAAAACTGAAAGGAAAAAGACGCACGTTCACGCTTGGTGATAACCACTTTGCTAACAATCGTAACTCCAAGTAAGTGGCACAATAAAAGGTGTCCAATGGGTCCGTCGTTCGGTTTCATGACATATCGGATTTGTGTGGAACAATTCATATCGACTTCCCTGCTTGTTTTATTGTCTTGTTTATGTGCGAACGTCAGTGACCTAGCAGTTGTAGTGTCAAAATTGCATGGTGAAGCTAAACGTTGTAGATTCTGTTGGTAGCGCCGAGCGCCGATTATGTCAGCATTTCACCTCACGTCACCGCCTACCGCAAGAACCAATCTTGTCATTTAGATTTTTGTTCATCAATTTCAGTAGCTGTTTTTGAAGAATGCCGATGTGAAGAAACAGCGCACTAGTTGCGTTAAAAATCCTCAGAGATGGGATGGAAGCTCAAAAAGTAGTACGACTCCGTCACACAGTGAAACTGAAATTATTTTATTATTAAATACAATTTCAAAAGAACAAATTTAAATATTTACCGAAAATGGCGAAAAAATATAATATACAATAAAAACATCGGCTCTCGATGTTGCCATTTCGATATCGATATATTGGTGACAAAGATATCGCAGATGTGTATCGATATTTTATGGAGAAAGTATCGATACACAGTCAGTTTACCAACACTCCTAGTCTGGATGTTTCACTTTTTGGCCAGGCAGTGTTTATTCACTCCTGAACTACCGCATCAAACGGTTAGCAATTGTCACTTGCGCGACAGCCACAGTACCATTTGCGACCGATGTTACACCCGTGGCGTCAGCTAGAAGCATCAGCTACCATTTACAGGAGACTGAGCTTCGATCAACAGTACAGCTTTCTGGTATATCTCACCACTTTGCTTTCGGCTCTGGTGATGTAGCGTGAGTGACAATGAATCGCGCAAAATGGTACTTAGCTACGAGCATATATTCTGCCTCAGTGTCAGCTACGATGTTTTTAGAATACGAGATCGATGAGGAGAGCGGCAATATTCAGTGTGTGTCACGCATCTACATACAGGATCAATTCAGGAAATCATAGTGTGGGGAGCTAAATGCTTCTCCGACAGAAAAAAAGTGCACGAAAACATTGACTCGTTACCTAAAGCCGTCTGCAAGATCTTCATAAACTTTCCTGATCAACACGATCACTATACTTGGTGGCCAGAAACAGTCTGAAAAATTTGGCGGGCTGTTCAGGGTATATTGTGCTAAGAAATGACCTTTAAGAAAAAAATTCGATACGTTGTGCCGTTTCCGAATTAATTAGCATAGAAGTTAGCCGATCAGGCCGTTCCGGGCGCAAATTCAAACGGCCTGCCAGATACATTTAGTATAAATTGTGTGCTATTTTATCGAGAACTGACATTCTGATCGCGTAGCTGTGTACAAAATATAGGTTGACCATATCCGTCCTCTTCCCTTTGTCTGTCCATTTCCAACTCCTCTCTCTGTCCATCTCCTCCTCACTCTCTGTGACCATCTCTTCCTCTCCCTGTCAATGTCTTTCTTTTCTCTGTCCATCTCCTCCTCCTTCTCCCATTCTAAGTTTATCTCATCTTCTCCATCTCTTTGTCCTTCCACCTCAGTCTCTCCATTTCCTCCTCCTCCTAATTCTGTCCATCTCCTCCTCTTCACTTTCTGTTTATTTCCCCCTTCCTCTCTCTCTGTCCATCTCCTCTTCCTCATTATCTGTGTCAACCTCCTTCTTTCTCCTCTCTGTTTATCCATCTTCTTCTATCCACTTTTCTCTCCATGTTATCACTCCCACCCCAATAGGAGGCTGCTGGTTCTTACCCCCACAGTACTTCTTTCCAGATAGTAAATACCATGTGTACCGAGTTTGGTTGAAGTCAGTCCAGGTTTAGAAGGAGATATTTACCCATGGCTTTGCTCATTTAAACACATGTCACTTATATTTCACACGTATCTGCACACACAGTTCCCCTGCACCTATGGCGAATTTCGCTCTGCAGTTTCGTTTTCATGAGGTTATGACGTCATATCCCCTGAACTATTTGTCGTACAATGCTATAATTTTGCGTGTTTGTTCAGCGGTATATGCGGGTACTGTCTGTAAAATGTGTGGCGAATACAGTTAGCAACAAATTAAAACGTCACGCTTCATGCTGCAGTTTTACTGCATGAAAAGCGAAAATATAGTAAGCGATAAACTTTTTTTTCCTTTCATCATTTTGTTGGGGTTGTTACCGACAAAAAGTTTCACAAATGTTTGAAATTATGTGTAAAGTTTGCTGCAACTCACTAAGTTCTCTCATTCCCAAATACTGATTGAATGAAGTCTCGGTATTCACGCGTCGTAGGCTACGCTTCTTTTCATCCTCACCCACAAATGTTTTATAGGTACGTGGTTTTTACCCCCACAGGAATTCTTCCCGACAAAAAGTGTACCAAGTTACTTTGAAATCGGAGCAGAAATGATTTAGGAGCAGTTGTGGAACATGCATATACAGGGTGGACCATTGATAGTGACCGAGCCAAATATCTCACGAAATAAGCATCAAACGAAAAAACAACACAGAACGAAACTCGTCTGGCTTGAAGGGGGAAACCAGATGGCGCTATGGTTGGCCCGCTAGATAGCGCTGCCATAGGTCAAACGGATATCAACTGCGTTTTTTAAAAATAGGAACCCCCATTTTTTATTACATATTCGTGTAATACGTAAAGAAATATGAATGTTTTAATAGGACCACTTTTTTCGCTTTGTGATAGATGGCGCTGTAATAGTCAGGTAGTACATAATAAAAAAAGAAAACAATACTCAAATTAAAAAATTATGTTTGAAATAAAGTATAGTTTATATCAAGTATCTAGCCTGCAGGTAGTATTTTTACTGATACTACGCAACTACAAAAAAAACTGAGTAAAAACCTTATTCCATAATGATTTTAATTAGGGATGTGTCAACGTCCGATTTCACGATTCCAAGAATGGCTGGCTCTGTAGGAATCGACTAGTATCGGAATCGCTGCGCGGAGTGGCCAAGCGGTCTGAGGCGCGCCGCCACTGTAGCTCAGCGTCTTCGGTCAGAGGGTTACTACCCTCTGTACTAAAAAAACTGAGTGAACGGATCAAAGAACAACTAAATGGCTGTCATCGGACGTCCGCAACGGACAAATCAACGAACAATGTAGAGCACAAATGAGGTTAACAAAAAAGAAAAAGAAAAAGACGCCATGTCACGGGCTGCGCGGCCCCTCCCGCCGGAGGTTCGAGTCCTCCCTCGGGCATGTGTGTGTGTGTGTGTGTGTGTGTGTGTGTGTGTGTTGTTCTTAGCATAAGTTATTTTAAGTAGTGTGTAAGTCTAGGGACCGATGATCTCAGCTGTTTGGTCCCTTAGAAATTCACACACATTTGAACATTTTGAACAGTATCGGAATCGAGCGAGTCCAGCGTCTTGGGCATCGATTCTTTGTTATTAAATTTTTCATGTTAATGTTCTCATTTTGTCTTTACAGCAGTGCAGTTATAAGAAAGTAGATAAAGCAGGGAGCAGAACGGAAAACAATAATCTGTCTGAAATGTCCCTACATCTGCAAATAAAGCATTTTTTTTTTCACTGAAAAGAATTTAATATTTAAGAATACGTTTATCATCAAGAAACACACGCCTTCAGTAATAATTTTGTTATCAATAATCATTCTTCAATCATATTCAGAGATATGAGGCGGATTATAAAATGTGTGACTTTATAGGACGATGATCTCACAACAATGACTTTTTTACCGGTTTATCACTACACAGATGTTCAAAGCGATGTGTGTGTTTGTTTGTGTGTGTGTGTGTGTGTGTGTGTGTGTGTGTGTGTGTGTGTGTGTGTGTGTGCATATGGGAAAGGGAAAGAGAAAGACCCGAGAGTGAAGAGTAGAACCGGTAAAAAGAAAAGTAAGTAAAAAATAAGCTTCTGTCTTCTTTCTTTTCGTTCTTAGTAATAAAGGCAATGAATAACATAAATATGTTTAAGTGTAAACAGTTATTAACTTTTAATATCGACAGTATCGTGCCATCGCTTATTTTAATTGGTAAATTACAATTTCTAGCAGTTACGACTTTAAAAAGTACTTTTTTATAAATGCCTAGCCCACTTGGCATTTGCCCGCCCCACATCACTAAACGTCATACTGATAAACGGGTCCCTACTGCCAAGTTCATTCGATGTTGTAATCACATAGAATCTCAAACCAGAAAAGTTTCATTTCTTTCCTCCTCCGCTTCTGGGTGCTTTTTTTTTTCAGGTAGTGTACATTCCTGTAACGACCGTAATCAGGGCGATGGCACTTGCTCCTTTCTTGAAGAGTCACAACAATCTGAGTACGTAGGTAGCACGTGACTTACATCGGAAGAAGAATCCAACACCCTGCAGTTGACAACATGACCTCGCTGAATTTTCAGTGTCATTTCACCAACAGATGTTTTATTTTATTCTGAAAGCAACCAGTCTTCGTATAAAGCATTTGTATAACGACTAGAATTAGCGATATCCAGTGTTTTATAGCGCTATGCGATAAGTTCCTCTATTCGGATAAAAGCGTATGGGGCCTGAAGATGGAAAAAATAAATTGCCAAAAATGGTTGCTTTCAGAATAAGATAAAATATCTTAAAGAATACTACTGTTGGTGTAGTTTATTGACATTGAAAATTACTTACCAGCCGATGTCCCCCGGCCGTGATGGACCAACAGATTGACGTCGCTGAAAGTCGGTTCATTATTCCAACTGTGCTTGTCTGTCCCGCCTACTCGCATCACAGTGTTTTCCAGCTCCATACGATTCTTGGAACCACAAAGGACACATTTAGCAAGTCAGATGCAGTTATTATGGGATCAGTGTTTATTGTTAAGTATGCGATTCCTTTTCCATCCCCAGCATAGCGCTTTGAATCACTATGTTTCAAAAATGGTTCAAATGGCTCTGAGCACTATGGGACTTAACTACTGTGGTCATCAGTCCCCTAGAACTTAGAACTACTTAAACCTAACTAACCTAAGGACATCACACACATCCATGCCCGAGGCAGAATTTAAACCTGCGACCGTAGCGGTCGCTCGGTTCAAGACTGTAGCGCCTAGAACCCTTCGGTCAGCCTGGCCGTCAAAATATTTTTAAAATTGTCTGTTTATTTGCAACTGCATTTGGTGGATTATTAAAATGAAATGCTTTTAAAACTGATTCTAGATTGCTATCTGCTTTCCGTTTTTTCAAAGATATTGATTTGTCACTTTTCGCTTAAGTTTCTCAAAGATTATTGTGGCTGGCGCAATTAGTATTGAAATGAAACGGGAAACGGAAGCACCAAAGGACTGGAAACGACTTATATTATAAGGAATAATTCTGTGCCGACTTTTGTTTTGTTATGTCAAGTGCATAAATAATGTTATTTTCAGTTTGAGATACCAAAGTGATTACTAAATCACACCGTTACTAATAATATTTGTTTTACTACAAGAAAGGTCCTTTATTTCAATACGGTGCTTTGTGATTTTCCTCAGGGTGCTGTCCCTAACGCAGTGTTGCACAGCTGGTGAAATTTCTCGTGGACACTGATCTGGGGATACCATCGGCTGCCATATCACCAGGAAGTAGCGGTGTTGTCTATGCGGCGTCAGACCGTGTTATCGCTGCGGTCGCCAGTGTGCGGCATACAGAGACTGTAGCTGCCTAAGCGCCGTTATCATTCGTTGCGTTTGCTGATCACAGCATCAAATACCGGAAGCTGATCTTAGCGTGTGGAGATGACAGTACTTAGCGGCCCTGCTTCACATTGTCTTCCTCGACGGCTGCCGGAAAATATACCTTTCCTCTTAGGTTCTTAATTATTATTCCCGTCTGTCAACCTCTAGTGCTTCGATCCAAAAGTTTCAGAATGCTTCGGTCTTCATTGTATCTTCTTTTTCCCATTCCCCAGTGTGGGGGCCATGTCAGGGGCATGCTTTAATGAGACCATGTCCCTTTCGCCCAGCTGAGGGCGTGCCATGTTGTAGCACCGATCACTTCCTGTTGTTTCATTACTTATTGGGTGTCGAGCAACAAACCTGCCTCCTCTAGCCTGTGGCACAGCTGCTGCGTTCCAACTTGAATCGGGCCTCAAAAGTAGCCGAATCTATGCTCCTGTTACTTCAGAGGTTACCGCCAGTCTGCAATTTCCTAGGTGATCTCTCAGATCTCGGCACGGTCGATTAATGATAGGCGGCCGCTGTGGTGGTCCTAGGCTGTACAGTCCGGAACCGCTCTGCTGCTACAGTCGCAGGTTTAAATCCTGCCTCGGGCATGGATGTGTGTGATGTCCTTAAGTTAGTTAGGTTTAAGTAGTTCTAAGTGTAGGGGACTGATGACCTCAGAAGTTAAGTCCCATAGTGCTCAGAGCCATTGTTTTTTTTGCTTAAGTCAGGGGAGTGCAGTAGCTGATATAGCACTTATCAGCCCCATCAGTGAAACAAATCAGTAACATCTTGCACTGTACGTACTTGAGCATTGTCCTACAAAATGATGGTCAGGTTCTGCAGAAAGTGTCACCACTACTGTCTCTATGCTGTTCATTTTTGGAACACAACCGACGACCAGCAACGGGTTATACACAATGCTGTTGACTACTGTGAAGGTCAGTAAAACTTTGAAACATGTATCTATTTTGTACGGGCTGTAAATAAATAGTTGCCACTATTTAAGTTCCAACCCTCGTATTATATTGCCAAGAAAGATTCATAGGCTTGTTTGTAAAGCTGTTACGCGTAGAGTACAAATGTTAACGCGGATGTTCGCTGTATTTTGTCCACACACATGCCGGCCGGAGTGGCCAAGCGGTTCTAGGCGCTTCATCTGGAACCGCTACGGTCGCAGGTTCGAATCCTGCCTCGGGCATAGATGTGTGTGATGTCCTTAGGTTAGTTAGGTCTAAGTAGTTCTAAGTTCTAGGGGACTAATGATCTCATAAGTTAAGTCCCATAGTGCTCAGAGCCATTTGAACCATTTGCACACACACACACACACACACACACACACACACACACACACACACACACACACACACAGAGAGAGAGAGAGAGAGAGAGAGAGAGAGAGAGAGAGAGAGAGAGAGATGGAGAGAGAGAGAGAGAGAGAGAGAGAGAGAGAGATGTTGTCAGCCCGTTCTCCCTCTTCTCTGCTTCTGACACACTCTCAAAAAATGGATACAGAAACAAGCGGTTCCTTAATGTCACCCATTGCAAACACTATGATTACAAAACAGCTGTCTCCAAATGCGCACTGGCGCTAAATGCTCATCCTCGCAGAACCGGCTAAATGATCTTATTTTCACGTCCTTCTCTTACTGCGTATCCTCGAAGTACACCTAGGGAACTTGAACGTGTGGTTCCGGGTGTTATGCCGCGTTGTTGTTTCCATTTTATGCATAAAATGGAAACAAGAACTCGTCAGGACACATCTACATCTACATTTATACTCCGCAAGCCACTCAACGGTGTGTGGCGGAGGGCACTTAACGTGCCACTGATCAGACGAAGCGCAATCTGTCGGACATTTTTTGAACTTTTGTATTTTTTGGTTCTAATAAAACCCCATGTCATTCCAAGCACGTGTGTCAATTTTTGCCTCTCTATCTACATTATTACGTGGTTTACTAAGTTTTCAAGTTTATACTGACTTTCTGATCACCCGGTATACATATATCCAGCGGAAGGGATCACTCGTCAGTTCGAAAGTGCCACCAGCAGTCCAGCTAGCGAATGACTGTGCTTAGGGAGTAAGAAAGAATGGGCTACAATGGTCGAGTAGCTTCTTATAAGCCACACTTTAAAGTCAGTGCTAATCAGTGCTTGAGGTGGTGTAAAGAGCGAAGACACTGGACAGTAGATGACTGGAAACCAGTAATTTGGAGCGGTGAATCACGCTATATGCTATGGCAATCCGGCGGAAGGGTATGGGGTTGACGAATGCTTGGAGAACGCTACCTGCCGTAATGGATAGTGCCTCCAGTAAAGTATGGTGGACATGATATCGCGGTGTAAGGGTATTTATCGTGGTTGTGCTGTGATTCCCGTATTTAACCTAAGAAAACACTAAACGTACAACGATATAAACTCACGTTACAGCGTTGCGTAGTTGCGTACATTAACGTCAACGAAGGCAGAAGAAAGTCGAATGGTGGGAAGAAATAGTGTGGTCGCAGACATTTGTACAGTAGTAGGAAGGAGAGTCACGAATAACATACTACAAAACCCCACAGCTGGGGCGAGGGTAGAGAGGGGGGCGGGGGTGTTTAAAGATCTCTCTTTTACGTTTTTCTTGAATGACTTGGAATCCGCGTCTTCTTCATCAAATTACGAACAGAAAATGGTCTATTCGTTTCTTCTCAAGGAGTAATAATTTCCACGTTTCACGGAATAGAAAAAGCGCAGATTATTAAATTAATGTTTTAATGGCATAAAACTACTGTTTACTGTTAAATGAAAGGGGTTAAGAACAAATATGAAATGGGTATATCATATGTAAGTGCAGTAGACCCGTATTAAGGGATACGTTGTTTCCTGGGCGTGTAACGGGAGGTGGGGGTGGGAGGGGTGGAGGAAGAAGTGTGTGGGAAGATAGGTTGGCGGAATTGTGGTCATGCTGATCATATAATTTCCTCCTTCATAGCTCTGCAGATTGAATGGTTCAAATGGCTCTGAGCACTATGGGACTAAACTTCTGAGGTCATCAGTCCCCTAGAACTTAGAACTACTTAAACCTACCTAACCTAAGAACATCACACACATCCATGCCCGAGGCAGGATTCGAACCTGCGACCGTTGCAGTCGCGCGGTTCCAGACTGTAGCGCCTAGAACCCCTCGGCCACTCCGGCCGGCTCTGCAGATTGAAGCTCGAGCAGGTGGTTCCCCATTCTATCTACACTAGGTAACAAGAAGCGACTATTGGATGTATCACGAAATTATACTGACCCATCGCAGCGTGCCTTATGAACCACGAGTAACGAAGACATTCCATATAACACGGGGGTAACTTTTATTGTTTGCAGAGATACACCTGGACGGATAAGTTTCCACTTCACGTGTTGCTACGCCAGTTGCAATAAGTTTATTTATCGATTGTCATTTTTTTTAGAAGTTTAACTTGTGAAGTTATGCAAGAGTTTCTGTAAATGTGCAGTGTGATATGGTTGACAATTATTTGATGGAGCCTGTTGTGTTAGCATATCATGTTACAGTGCCCCACTAGTCAGATTTTCTTGAAAATGAGGGGTACCGTTGGTTAAAAGGATGCATATGTTCTTCCAGCCTGACGGGGCATCTGCAAATTCATGTAGTGACGTGACACGCAATCTAAACCTGACTTTGCTCGGAAGATCGATCGTCAGAAATGGTTCTCGTTTCTTGGTCACCAAGGTCACCGCACATTTCGATTCCTGCGTGTAGGTATGGTTGGAACAAGGAGTATAGAAAGAGCACAAGAGATGTATCGATCGTTCAGATTATGAACAGTGCTACTGTCGAAAAGGAACGCCAAGACGACCCCGGAAGTGCTACTCTTAGTATTGTGAACGATATTCGGAAGTGCCTTAAAGTCGTAGCGTTTATGAAAATCAAGTTTGAACCTAATCATTTACCTTTGCTTAACAACTTCTGTGCGCATTTTTTAAAACTTTGTAACAGCTGTATCTCTGTAACCAATCAAAATTGGACACGTCTAATATGGAATGTTTTATTAAAATTAGTCTATATTACCACAACCTGAAATATTTACTGGTAAAGCCTTTACGAACAATCCTGCTCAGAAGAATAATCAAATAACCAACAAGATTTTTCAGCAGTGAATGTCTTTCTGGTATACAATACGGGACATTTGAAAATGGCGTGACAACCGAAACTGCAGTACGACAAATAAAGGTTACAAATTTAGTCAGTTGTGTAACTGTGCCGACTCTCCAGCAAATTAATACCACTGAATGTCATTTCACCAGTATTATGGGTTATAGCCCTTTTGTCCTCGGAGCTTCAACAATCGTTTGTATTTATTTAATGTTACCCAGTTTTACTTCTAGGTCTTTCTAAAACTATTCTTTACACACTGCAGAAGATTTATGAATGGAAATAAACATTAATATGGATCTCTGCTGTAGTGGCCTACCCTTTCACCTTATTTACAACTTCCTTGTTGTAGATACCTTCATGTGCCCCTATAAAGGCAAAATAAATGTATTTATATCTTCGGCAGAGCCTCCATACCAAATCAATACATCTGTCACGTACTTATTGGCATGTTCCCCGACAGCACGGGAGTACACATCTTGCATCTTAAGTCTTAAAGGTATTAGGGCTTATTTGGAGCGGAGTAGCTGCGCAGGTTGATTGTGTATTAGTAATGCAGAGTCGGTGACGCAGGGGGCCAGGGGCGGCTTATTATAGCTGGCGTCTCAGCGGGGGCAGCCACATGCGAAGAGCGAGGAGAAGCCAGACGGACGACCCCCGCCGCGTGTGCGGCCCTGCGGGGTTACGTAACAGTTTCCCGGTCCTCACCTTGCTTACTCAGTCGGCACCCCTCCTCATTCATACCTTTCCCAAGGGGGACATGGAAAGCTCGGCCAGTTTTGGTTTCAGTCTTGTTTTACGACTTTACGAGCTGTGGGGCATCTCGAGTAATATTTAGGTTGGTGTATAAGTTCTTAGCGTTTTACCGCAAGTTTAACAAACACGACAGGTACACATAACAGAGACTTTAGTCATCAGCAACATACTATCCTTCACTATTTACAAGTCTATCAACGCGCCGGCCAGGGTGGCCGAGCGGTTCTAGGCGCTACAGACTGCAACCGCGCGACCGCTACGGTCGCAGGTTCGAATCCTGCCTCGGGTATGGATGTGTGTGATGTCCTTAGGTTAAGTTAGGTTTAAGTAGTGCTAAGTTCTAGGGGACTAATGACCTTAGAAGTTAAGTCCCATAGTGCTCAGAGCCATTTGAACCATTTGAATCTATCAACGCTGGGGTATCTTTTCGATTCCGAGACTAGAAATCACGTGGTTTTGAGTAGAAGAACTCGTCGAGTCGTGTTCAGAGCGCACTTTCATCCGGGAAGGAAGTTTCTTGGAAGTTGTTCCATAGAGAGCGGGAATGGTGAAAATCTGTGGGTGCAAGATCAGGTGGATAAGGCGGGTGCGTCTTCCTGGTCGTTGTTCTTCGACTGCGTCTGCAAGAGGTCTCAGTTGTTGACAACAAATGTCAGAAGTGATGGTTACGCCTCGGGGAATCAATTCGTAGTACATCACACCGTTGCTCTTCCACCAGATGCATAAGCAGCTCTTCTCACGGGGAGTTCCTGCTTTCTTTGGGTTCAACCATTCCTTTCTTTTCCTTATGTTAGCTTAAAGACACCATTTCTCGTCACCAGTGACGGTACATGATAGGAATGTTGGGCGTTGTTCATGAGCCAATTGATGACGAGTAAGCAGAGATGCACATACGGTTTTTGTAATTTTGGCTCCCAGCATGCGGTACCCACACATCCGATTTTTTAACCTATGTACCGACTTGACAGAAAATCCTAGGGAGTTCTCATCTTAAGTTGAATCAGTAAGTGGCTCGAAACAGCATATCCAGACACTCCAGGATGATGATGGCATTGAAACAGAGGATTTCACGCGTAAAGCTGAAATACTAAACACCTTTTTCCAAAGGTGTTTCACAGAGGAAGACCGCACTGAAGTTCCTTCTCTAAATCCTCGCACAAACGAAAAGCCGGCCTCGGTGGTCTCGCGGTTCTAGGCGCGCAGTCCGGAACCGTGCGACTGCTACGGTCGCAGGTTCGACTCATACCTCGGGCATGGATGTGTGTGATGTCCTTAGGTTAGTTAGGTTTAAGTAGTTCTAAGTTCTAGGGGACTGATGACCACAGCAGTCCCATAGTGCTCAGAGCCATTTGAACCATTTTTGAACAAACGAAAAAATGGCTGACTTCGAAATAAGTGTCCAAGGAATACAAAAGCGACTGAAATCACTCAACCTGACGGGATACCAATTCGATTCTGACATCGAAATAAGTGTCCAAGGAATACAAAAGCGACTGAAATCACTCAACAGAGGAAAGTCCACTGGACCTGACGGGATACCAATTCGATTCTACAAAGAGAACGCGAAAGAACTCCCCCCCCCCCCCCCCCCCCCTTCTAACAGCCGTGTACCGCAAGTCTCTAGAGGAACGGAAGGTTCCAAATGATTGAAAGAGAGCAAAGGTAGTCCCAGTCTTCAAGAAGGGTCGTCGAGCAGATGCGCAAAACTATACACCTATATCTCTGACGTCGATCTGTTGCAGAAAAATGGTTCAAATGGCTCTGAGCACTATGGGACTAAACTGTTGCGGTCATCAGTCCCCTAGAACTTAGAACTACTTAAACGTAACTAACCTAAGGACATCACACACATCCATGCCCGAGGCAGGATTCGACCCTGCGACCGTAGCAGTCGCACGGTTCCGGACTGCGCGCCTAGAACCGCGAGACCACCGCGGCCGGCGATCTGTTGCAGAATTTTAGAACATGTTTTTTGCTCGCGTATCATGTCATTTCTGGAAACCAAGAATCTACTCTGTAGGAATCAACATGGATTCCGGAAACAGCGATCATGTGAGACTCAGATACAGGCTCCCAGGTAGATGCCATTTTCCTTGACTTCCGGATGGCGTTCGGTACAGTGCCGCACTGCAGCCTGATAAACAAAGTAAGAGCCTACTGAATATCAGACCAGCTGTGTGGCTGGATTGAAGAGTTTTTAGCAAACAAAACAGAGCATGTTGTTCTCAATGGATAGACGTCTACAGACGTTAAAGTAACCTCTGGCGTGCCACAGGGGAGTGTTATGGGACCATTGCTTTTCACAATATATATAAATGACCTAGTAGATAGTGTCGGAAGTTCCATGCGGCTTTTCGCGGATGATGCTGTAGTATACAGAGAAGTCGCAGCATTAGAAAATTGCAGCGAAATGCAGGAAGATCTGCAGCGGATAGGCACTTGGTGCAGGGAGTGGCAACTGACCCTTAACGTAGATATATGTAATGTATTGCGAATACATAGAAAGAAGGATCCTTTATTGTATGATTATATGACAGCAGAACAAACACTGGTAGCTGTTTCTTCTGTAAAATATCTGGGAGTATGCGTGCGGAACGATTTGAAGTGGAATGATCATAAACAATTAATTGTTGGTAAGGTGGGTACCAGGTTGAGATTCATTGGGAGAGTCCTTAGAAAATGTAGTTCATCGCCAAAGGAGGTGGCTTACAAAACACTCGTTCGACCTATACTTGAGTATTGCTCATCAGTGTGGCATCCGTACCAGGTCGGGTTGACGGAGGAGATAGAGAAGATCCAAAGAAGAGCGGTGCGTTTCGTCACAGGGTTATTTGGTAAGCGTGATACTGTTATGGAGATGTTTAGCAAATTCAAGTGGCAGACTCTTCAAGAGAGGCGCTGTGCATGACGGTGTAGCTTGGTGTCCAGGTTTCGAGAGGGTGCGTTTCTGGATGAGGTATCGAATATATTGCTTGCCCCTACTTATACCTCCCGAGGACATCACGAATGTAAAATTAGAGAGATTCGAGCGCGCACGGAGCCTTTCCGGCAGTCGTTCTTCCCGCGAACCATACGCGGCTGGAACAGGAAAGGGAGGTAATGACTGTGGCACGTAAAGTGCGGTCCGCCACTCACCGTTGGGTGGCTTGCGGAGTATGGATGTAGATGTAGATGTAGATGCATGCAAATGTCACACGATGGGGGAGTGATCACAGTTCATCGCATTTGCCAGTTCTCGACTACACTGACGTGAATAATTGTGGATGAATGCGTTTAACGATCTTCATCGGACCCCGAAGGTCTTCCTGAACGTGGAGAGCCACTAATGTCGAAACGATCCTCCTTAAAGCGAGAAAACCATTTTCCTGCCGTGCTGTGTCCGATACCATTATCCTCAAACACGGCGCTAATATTTCTGGCTGCTTCCGCTGCTGTTATCCCTCTATTGAACTCAAACAGAAGAATATGTCGGAAATGTTCCGACTTCTCCATTTGGCACCCAATTTTCTAGCGTTCACAGCTCCACTCACTATCTCAAAGTGACAGTATGTAAACTCAAACAGCAGCAGTGAACTACAAATAAAAAGTGACAATCGATAAATAACCCCATAGCAAACGGAATACCTACATGCGAAAGAAAAACGCTACGATCTTGCTTGCTAGACAATAAGGTGAGATAGATCCGTATCGTTGGATTAATGATCATTGAGCGGATATATCGATTAGTCTGAATGAGTGCAATATCTGTGCTGGACGCAGAACTTCGATACTACTTTCAAGTGGGGTCAACCGGGAGAAACTAATCACATATTCTTCTTTCAACCAATTTCTCTTAAGCCTAAGTACCCTTACATACATAACAGCCGCGCGGGATCAGCCGAGCGGTCTAATCGCTGCAGTCATGGACTGTGCGACTGATCCCTGCGATGGTTCGAGTCCTCCCTCGGGCATGGTTGTGTGTGTTTGTCCTTAGGATAATTCAGGATAAGTAGTGTGTAAGCTTAGAGACTGATGACCTTAGCAGTTAAGTCCCATAAGATTACACACACATTTGAACATACATAACAGCATGCATTAATTGTTAGATTACGTTAACGAAATTACTGCAATATCTCAGTTACATTACCGAAAAGCAGTACGACAATCTTCAAATAATTTTTGCTATTGTTGTGGCCTACAGTCCGGAGACTGGATTCATGCAGCTCTCCACATTAACGTGTCCTGTACAAGTCTCTTCATATCTGCATAAATACTCCAACATACATGCATTTGAACCAGCTTACTGTAGGTAAATCTTGGTCTTCATCTACAATGGACACTGTGATTTACTGATGTGATGTTAGGAATCTGCAGTTTGTCAGCGGAAGAGATTGTTTACATAAAACTTTACGTCATATAGACTCGGCTGCTGCTCAAATCTGTAGGAAGAAAGTTGCGTAATATGCTACGAAAACATGATTAGAAAGTTGAAGGAACCGATTTTTCAGAGTAATTATTACTGGTGAAAAAAAGAAAAGAAACACCGAGAAGACATTTTCGGACGTTAGTGCAACTTCATACGCTCGAGCACCATCGGCGGGTATGTAAATGATTAGCGATGCAATTCCCTGTAACAGGTAGAACGGCATTAGTGTTGTTCATGTTTAATGTTGTTGCCAGGCCTAGTAGAGAATACAAGGGTCGTGGACAGCGTCGGATGTTAAGTGATCATTTTGAACGACGCCAGGATACCGCGTACTCGTGTGAGACTGTGTCATCAGCATCCGACAGAGTGTGAAAGTGATTGAGCTAAGAATGTTGCTAGCTAAGCAGCCAAATTCGCAAAGCTCTATCTTTCCTGTCTTTTATTCAGTCGTACGGTATCCGCTTCTTTAATATTCGACAGATTTAGCTTAATTTTGTGGCGGATAGCTTTCCTGCCCCCACAGTTTTCAGTTAATCTAAGGAAAGGAGGCTCCGTGCGCCATCCGTCTGTGAATTGTGTAACGTTGTTCCATGAGTTGCCATATTTTAACTCTGCGTATCGCTTTTTCTGAGGCGGTGATTGGCGACCAACTCAGCATTTGTCCACACGAACGCGGAAAACTGCCTAAAAATCTAATTCGGGCTACCCGGTGAACCCGCTCAACGATCATGATTCTACCGCTTGGTTTCGATGCGAGTCTGTCTCACCTTACTGTCTCGCAAGCAACCGCGCACTGCTTTAAGTTAAACGAACAAGTCAACCGAATGACCAAGACTGGAGCAGTGTAAACGCTGTCGGAAATGGTTTGATGCGCAAAACGAAGACTGGAGGAACGATCAACAACTACAAATGGTTCAAATGACTCTGAGCACTATGGGACTTAATATCTGAGGTCATCAGTCCCCTAGAACTTAGAACTACTTAAACTTAACTAACCTAAGGATATCATACACATTCATGCCCGAGGCAGGACTCGAACCTGCGACCGTAGCGGTCGCGCAGTTCCAGACTGCAGCGCCTAGAACTGCTCGGCCACACCGGCCGGCAACAACTACAAAGAACGGATACCCATCGGTGTAACTAGACTTAATCATTAAACTGTCCACCAACAAGAATCAAACCAGCAGCATGAGGGTATAACTAAGTTCGAAAGTCTGTCATCCTGAGCTGCTGGAGGCCGTGGACAAAGTTCTCCGAGGGTTTCCGTTGAAATATTGCTAACATGTTCCAGAGCTCCCATGATAACATGGGTCCACCTCTGTTGGCCGAGTCGCTGTGGGTCACTCTACAGAGGACAGGTCGCGTTTCCGCTTGCTAGAAAAGGCAGTCTCGCACTCGTCTCCTTAGTCATCTAGCTGAAGTTCGTTGATACTGGTTAACATTGCAAACAGAACATCCAAAATGTAATGCAGTCTTGATATCTTGTGTGATGTTTCTCTCTCCTGATTCGATAGTGATGGTTGAATAGTTACCACACAAAAATGAATCAGAATGGCACATTATTTGTGTCTCCCTTCCGCTTGCACTTGCTAACCAGTCGCATTTTCTCTTGATTGATTGCAATCGCCGCGTTTAATCTATATATTCTGTATTTGAGAGTTTTCTTGTAAACCATGTTTGCAGTAATGTGACACTCACTGAAGGGATATGTACTCATAGACTTTCCTGATTATTTATGGAACATAATAATTTGGTAGCCAGAAGGTGAGTGAATAATCATGTGTTTTAACGTCAGGGCAGTCATCAGAAGCTTAATTAAAGGTACAGTTAAATAAAAAAACATGAACCGTAGGCGAATTGCTTTATTAAGAAGCTTAATAAGAGTACGGAATTTCAAGCGAGTAGTTTTATTTCAGTTCATACGAACATAAATTGAATGGAAGCACAGTACACATATGTATCTTTTTTGTGACACACACACACACACACACACACACACACACACACACACAGAAAAGGGCTCGTGTCATTCGCATAGGTCGCTCCACTACTCCGTTGCTGGGAATGGTCACTGGAAATTTAATTAGTCGGCGACAGCTCCCTTGTGAATCACATTCAGACGTCGGTGGACAAATAGGACTCTGTTGAGAACTGCATCTATTTACCAATAGCTTACTACGCTTTGATGCAAACACAGATATAAAGCTTGTTCTACCCGCTTATGGTCAATAATAGCTGTAGAGCGATGTCATGTAATAGAGGACGCCACTGTTTAATGAGAGATTCTCGCTTTGATGTCACCAGCGATATTTGCCGTTACCGAATGAGGCATGGACGTTCAAATATACTGTTTGTTCCGTATGTTGAACATCTACTAATTACACTGCCAGCGGCAAGGCGCTTGTGCGACCAGCCAATCAAATGAATGGCGGTCATGAAATGTAGACAATATCACTGAGAGAGCGATCCAACTGCAACACGATTGTCTTGATTTTACATGTCCCATGGCTTAGGTGAAGTATATCAAGTGACTATGAGGAAATTCTATACGTTATAGCCAGTTGCTTCTCTAGTAATTGATATATGCCTAAATGTACGTCTTAAAAAAAAAAGTTCAAATGGCTCTGAGCACTATGGGACTCAACTGCTGAGGTCATAAGTCCCCTAGAACTTAGAACTACTTAAACCTGACTAACCTAAGGACAACACACACATCCATGACCGAGGCAGGATTCGAACCTGCGACCGTAGCGGTCGCGCGGTTCAAGACTATAGCGCCAGAACCGCTCGGCCACAAAGGCCCGGCTGTACGTCTTCCTCGAATTTTCTATTTCGAAATAGACGGCTGTAATTATCATTTCTAGCAATAATAAGTAAAAATCTAAATCTGACTGAACACGTCAGTCTAGTTTAGAAGAAGGCATCGGCATCTTACCACACCCTAAAAAAATATAAATAGCTCTTTCCTCTCGATCTGAATAAGAAACTTTTACAAACACTTTTACTTCCAATTATTGATTACAGCGATGTTATTCTCCAAGGCCTTTCTCAGAAAAGCTTACGGTACCTTGAACTGGTTATGAGTGCCTGTGTTCGTTACATCTGTGATGTTCGACTCTTCGGTCCTATTTCGCTATCATATGCACATTTTTCCTGGCTGCACACAGCAGTGTCGAACATTGTCAAGAAAGGCGTGTGCTGTTCCTATTCACCCTGCGAACTTCCGTTTTCGACCACGAAATACACTTCTGGCCATTAAAATTGCTACACCAAGAATAAATGCAGATGATAAACGGGTATTCATTGGACGAATATATTATACTAGAACTGACATGCGATTACATTTTCACGCAGTTTGGGTGTATAGATACTGAGAAATCAGTACCCAGAACAATCACCCTATGGCCGTAATAACGGCCTTGATACGCCTGGACAATGAGTCAAATAGAGCTTGGATGGCGTGTACAGGTACAGCAACCCATGCAGCTTCAACACGATACCACAGTTCATCAAGAGTAGTGACTGGCGTATTGTGGCGAGCCAGTTGCTCGTCCACCATTGACCAGACGTTTTCAATTGGTGAGAGATCTGGAGAATGTGCTGGCCAGGGCAGCAGTCGAACATTTTCTGAATCCAGAGAGGCCAGTAGAGGACCTGCAATATGCGGTCGTGCATTATCCTGCTGAAATGTAGGGTTTCGCAGGGATCGAATGAAGGGTAGAGCCTCGGGTCGTAATACATCTGAAATGTAAGTCCACTGTTCAAAGTGCCGTCAATGCGAACAAGATGTGACCGAGACGTGTAACCAATGGCACCCCATACCATCACGACGGGTGATACGCCAATATGGCGATGACGAATACACGCTTCCAATGTGCGTTCACCGCGATGTCGCCAAACACGGATGCTGTAAACAGAAACTGGGATTCATTCGAAAAAATGACGTTTTGCCATTCGTTCACCTCGGTTCGTCGTTGATTACACCATCGCAGGCGCTCCTGTCTGTGATGCTGCGTCAAGGGTAACCGCAGCCATGGTCTCCGAGCTGATATTTCATGCTGCTGCAAACGTCGTCGAACTGTTCGTGCAGATGGTTGTTGTCTTGAAAACGTCCCCATCTGTTGATTCAGAGATCCAGACGTGGCTGCACCATCGTTACAACCATGCGGATAAGATGGCTGTCATCTCGACTGCTAGTGATATAGGGCCGTTGGGATCCAGCACGGCGTTCCGTATTATCCTCCTGCACCCATAGATTCCATATTCTGCTAACAGTCACTGGATCTCGACCAACGCGAGCAGCAATAGAGCGATACGATAAACCGCAATCGCGATAAGCTACAATCCGACATTTATCAAAGTCGGAAACGTGAGGGTACGCATGTCTCCTTCTTACGCGAGGCATCACAACAGCGTTTCACCAGGCAACGTCGGTTAACTGCTGTTTGTGTATGAGAAATCGGTTGGAAACTTTCCTCATGTCAGCACGTTGTAGGTGTCGCCACCGGCGCCAACCTTGTGTGAATGCTCTGAGAAGCTAATCATTTGCATGTCACAGCATCTTCTTCCTGTCGGTTAAATTTCGCGTCTGTAGCACGTCATCTTGGTGGTGTAGCAATTTTAATGGCCAGTAGTGTACATTTATTTATGTTTCTTTCCCTACGTATTCTACCAATTACACCGGTAATCCTACCATTTACTATTTCATGTGTTTAGTGTACCGAATCGTATTTTCGATAGAAAATACACACACCCACATCTTACTCTGGTCCACATTTAACAACACCAGTGTGCCCTCTTGGGGAAGCCGTGTTTCAAGTGCCGTCTCTGGAAGAATTGCATTATCCGTAACGCTCTGTTCGTTTTTGAACTATAGATCGTTTAAAATTACTGCTAAATGTGGAATGATAAGAAAACGTTTTACAGCACCGTGTACTTCATACTGTAGAGAGACAGTTCGGAGACGGTGATTGTATGAGCGTGCCAGTGCACTTTGTCACAAAGCAGCATCCGTTTGGCAACGTTTTGTGAATAATAACATTCCTGGAATGTATTGTCCTGCACAGTCTCCCGACCAGAATCCAAAGGATTTGCTCTAGATCCCAGCGTCCCACATCACTACCTTCTCTTTTTACGATTACGAAGCAAAAAATGGACTAGTATTTGTACACAGACACTCAGACACCGTATTGAAAGTTCCACCAGCAGAGTTCGAACCGCCATAAAGAGATAGGGTGGACACATCTCAAATTAATGTCCACTAATAAGTGTCCAGACTCTTTTAATTGGATAGTGTAGTTGTTATTCTGTCGTATAAGGTAATTCAACCACACAGGTTTATGAACAATTTTAAGGATAATTACCTTATCCATACAACGTTATGTTCGCCGAATGAATATTAAGAACTTCTAAGGACATCACTTGACCTTGTTTTGTTTTTACGAACAGGAAGCTCATTAACTGACCCGACATGAATGGTTCAAATGGCTCTAAGCACAATGGGACATAATATCTGAGGCCATCAGTCCCCTAGACTTGGAACTACTTAAACCTAACTAACCTAAGGACATCACACACATCCATGCCCGAGGCAGGATTCGAACCTGCGACCGTAGCAGCAGTGCGGTTCCAGACTGAAGCGCCTAGAACCGCCCGGCCAGCGAGCCGGTGCGACATAAAAACACCAGTTAAGCTGACAATATAATTATCAGTCGCTGGTGTGCATGTGATTGCATGTCGACGTCTTGTATTTCAGAGACTCAATTAAACCACATTTGTACAATGTATCACTAATATTTCTTCGTTAGTTATCCTAACGGCGGTAATAACGAACATAGTCCTTATACACTCCTGGAAATGGAAAAAAGAACACATTGACACCGGTGTGTCAGACCCACCATACTTGCTCCGGACACTGCGAGAGGGCTGTACCAGCAATGATCACACGCACGGCACAGCGGACACACCAGGAACCGCGGTGTTGGTCGTCGAATGGCGCTAGCTGCGCAGCATTTGTGCACCGCCGCCGTCAGTGTCAGCCAGTTTGCCGTGGCATACGGAGCTCCATCGCAGTCTTTAACACTGGTAGCATGCCGCGACAGCGTGGACGTGAACCGTATGTGCAGTTGACGGACTTTGAGCGAGGGCGTATAGTGGGCATGCGGGAGGCCGGGTGGACGTACCGCCGAATTGCTCAACACGTGGGGCGTGAGGTCTCCACAGTACATCGATGTTGTCGCCAGTGGTCGGCGGAAGGTGCACGTGCCCGTCGACCTGGGACCGGACCGCAGCGACGCACGGATGCACGCCAAGACCGTAGGATCCTACGCAGTGCCGTAGGGGACCGCACCGCCACTTCCCAGCAAATTAGGGACACTGTTGCTCCTGGGGTATCGGCGAGGACCATTCGCAACCGTCTCCATGAAGCTGGGCTACGGTCCCGCACACCGTTAGGCCGTCTTCCGCTCACGCCCCAACATCGTGCAGCCCGCCTCCAGTGGTGTCGCGACAGGCGTGAATGGAGGGACGAATGGAGACTTGTCGTCTTCAGCGATGAGAGTCGCTTCTGCCTTGGTGCCAATGATGGTCGTATGCGTGTTTGGCGCCGTGCAGGTGAGCACCACAATCAGGACTGCATACGACCGAGGCACACAGGGCCAACACCCGGCATCATGGTGTGGGGAGCGATCTCCTACACTGGCCGTACACCTCTGGTGATCGTCGAGGGGACACTGAATAGTGCACGGTACATCCAAACCATCATCGAACCCATCGTTCTACCATTCCTAGACCGGCAAGGGAACTTGCTGTTCCAACAGGACAATGCACGTCCGCATGTAACCCGTGCCACCCAACGTGCTCTATAAGGTATAAGTCAACTACCCTGGCCAGCAAGATCTCCGGATCTGTCCCCCATTGGGCATGTTTGGGACTGGATGAAGCGTCGTCTCACGCGGTCTGCACGTCCCGCACGAACGCTGGTCCAACTGAGGCGCCAGGTGGAAATGGCATGGCAAGCCGTTCCACAGGACTACATCCAGCATCTCTACGATCGTCTCCATGGGAGAATAGCAGCCTGCATTGCTGCGAAAGGTGGATATACACTGTACTAGTGCCGACATTGTGCATGCTGTGTTGCCTGTGTCTATGTGCCTGTGGTTCTGTCAGTGTGATCATGTGATGTATCTGACCCCAGGAATGTGTCAATAAAGTTTCTCCTTCCTGGGACAATGAATTCACGGTGTTCTTATTTCAATTTCCAAGAGTGTATTTAGAAACGTATTTTCATCAGGAAAACTGATCCGCTATTAGTGAATTGCATAATAGAGAAAATTAAAAAAAAATCCCGAACCATAAACAAACAAAAAAATCTCCAGACCAAAACAAAAATTACGCAGTTACTTAATTTCGAGGACTGCTGTGTAATGTCACTCATTTGATGGCCCTGAAATCTGTGATTACAGAATTGGTAAAAGCTTTACTAATGTGTTAAGAGCATGTTTCTGATGGACTTAAAGAAATAAAATAACTCTAACTTTCCCTGTCATTGCACGCATTGGAGATATCGCAGTCTTCGGCGAACTAAAGTCGTGGCTAGATGCGTTGGACTTTGTGGCGCTGTTATCAGGGTTATATCGAACGGACTTTGTTTCTCAAAGTCTCTCTCTCCCTTCAGACCCACGCACAAACGTTATGTAAAATCTGTTGTCGTTCCATTTACCGAACACGAATCAATGATGGCGTCGATCACGTTTGTAGTATACTTCTTCGTCGCCGTCTTCCCGTAAACATATGCCGGCCTGCTGACACTTCGGTGAAACGACAGAAAGGTGTTTTCATATAAGAACTGCCATTCAGTGCTCGTCCCGTCGATATTCACTAATAACTTTTGATTAATTGTTACGGAACTTCTGAATTGCGAATACTTTCCATCTCGTAGTCGTTCGCGGCTTGTGACGTTACCTCTGCGTGTTCGCGCAACCTTCTTCAAATAATTCACTGATCTACAAATTTTGTGACTCATACCTATAATAATCGTCTTGTAAATGTCAAGGTAATTCAGCGTCCGTACTAGTTCGATTTCCAGTTTCGGCACTTCCCGAATGATGATGAGATGATGCGGACAACACAAACACGCAGTCCCCGGGCGGAGGTAATTTAGTGTGGGAACATGTAAGTCATTGGATAGTCACTGTGAAGTGGCCCCATCAAATGTAATTATGTTTCACCTGCTTGCGAAATGACAAGACCTGTATTAGTTGTTTGCTTACGATGAGAGAAACGAAAGTAGGTTTCTTGTCACAAAATCATTTGAACTTCATCATTTTGAAGGTAAGGAACCAGGGCAGTTTCCATCCATTTATTCATTTTTCGTTTTTAGAATGTTTTCCCTTGGATGATATAGGGCTTGGAGTCGTCTAGCCGAAGGTCTAGTTACTTAAGAAATGAATGAAGAAATAAGGTCACGACACTCAGCAATGAGTAGACTGACATGATGATGGATCATTATAGGCGGCATTTTAAAACCTTTATTGTTCTTCTATACATACTACTTTCGAAGAAAATAAGATTTTTATTGCTCCATTGTAACGCGACCACATTCACAGTAAAGGTTACTTCGTACACCTGTGCACTGAGTGAAATGACGTAGCAGTGTGACGCTAGACATGTATTTAGGAGGTAGGCAGTTGTAGTTGTTCAGCCAATCAGATTTAATTTTTCTGTAGTTTTTCTAAATTACTTAAAATAAATTGTGGGGTGATTCCTTTGAGAAGGACACAGCCCTAACCTCTCTCAGTCCGAGTTAGTTCTCCATCTCTAATTACCGGTACCTCTCCGCCGTTGGGGCATTAGAGACTAATCTCTCTTTTTCGACCCCTCTCTGAAGTGCTTCGTAATATATATAAAATCGGTTATCTAATCTTCCTCCTTTCTTCCGTACATGCATTTGATAGGGATGACTTATGAATGTCAGAGCTTCTTGCGTATTATGGAACTTCAAAATATTTTATTTAGATTAAACGCGTAGAACCAGAACTTGGACTGTAAGTTCGCCTGTATTTGTACGTGATAGCTTCCTTTCTGACTGTTGCTCATAAATTAAGGATAATTGCAGAATGTGGTGCCACACAATGCGACACTACACAAAACTGGCGCTAATAGCATAGTTTAATAGGGAACACACACGACACAGATCTGTAAGTCCATGGTATTGGTGATAAGTTGAGAAAACCGTCCCGAAACACATGTGCTACAAAACGCCACTGTTTCCTCCTCATGTACCCCGACGTCAATATGGGATATGATCACCATGTACACGTACACAGGCTGCACAACGGGTTGGCATGTTCTGGATCAGGTGGTCGAGCAGCTGCTGGGGTATAGCGTCCCATTCTTGCACCAGTGTCTGTCGGAGCTCCTGAAGTGTCGTTGGGATTTGAAGACGTGCAGCGATACGTCGACAGAGAGCATCCAAGACGTGCTCGACGCGGTTTAGGTCTGGAGAACGGGCAGGCCACTCAATTCGCCTGATATCTTCTGTTTCAAGGTACTCCTCCACGATGGCAGCTCGGTGGGGCCGTGCGTTATCATCCATCAGGAGGAAGGTGGGACCCAGTTCCTCTGTTAGACATGCAGCGGTGCACGTGCACCAATCATAATCCCACATCATCAAACCACGACCTCCATACAGGTCCCTTTCAAGGACATTAAGGGTTTGGTATCTGGTTCCTGGTTCACGCCAGATGAAAACCCGGCGAGAATCACTGTTTAGACTATACCTGGACTCATCCGTGAACATAACCTGGGACCGCTGTTCCAATGACCATGTACTGTGTTCTTGACACCAGGTTTTACGGGCTCTCCTGTGACCAGCGGTCAGCGGAATGCACCTTGCAAGTCTCCGGGCGAATAAACCATGTCTTCCCAGTCGTCTGTAGACTGTGTGTCTGGAGACAACTGTTCCAGTCGCTGCGGTAAGGTCCCGAGCAAGGCTACCTGCAGTACTCCGTGGCCGTCTGCGCGCACTAATGGTGAGATATCGGTCTTCTTGTGGTGTTGTACACTGTGGCCGCCCCGTACTGTAGCGCCTGGACACGTTTCCTGTCTGTTGGAATCGTTGCCATAATCTTGAGATCACACTTTGTGGCATACGGAGGACCGGTGCTACGACCTGTTTGTTTCACCAGCCTCTAGTCGCCCTAGTATTCTATCCCTCGTAACTTAATCAGTATGTGTTCTTTGAGCCATTTTAACACACAGTCACCATTAGCACGTCTGAAAACGTCTGCACACTTACTCGCTGCACCGTACTCTGACATGCACCAACACACCTCTGCGTATGTAGACTGCTGCCAGCGCCACCGTGCGACGACTGCAGGTCAAATGCACCGCATGGTCATACCCCGAGGTGATTTAAACCCGCAAACCGCCTACCAGAGCGTTTTTCACCATGTATCAGCATTATCCTTTATTTATGAGCATGAGTGTATATCTATTCGCGCTATTGAGCCTGACATTCGGCCGGGTGGCTGATGGGAGCGACTACCAAAGGGAAATACCTTTACGGTCTCCCATCCTGCAACGTGCGGAGTGTCAGCTTAAATTCCGCGAATAATATATACTCCACAGTCCATTGCCCCGTTCATAGCGGAAGGCACTTTGTAGCAACATCAGCTTCTTCCCATATTACGCTTTCGCGCATGGAAAGACGACAAATGTCCGTATACCTCCTTAGGCGCTTTCATGTCTTCTCTCTCATTCTCATAGACCGTGAGAGCTATAATCTAGAGGCAGCAGAAGACTTTTTGCACAGTCCACCTCAAATTTTACTTTTCTAAATTTATTCACCAACATTTCTTGAACGAAATATCGTCTTTCTTCCATAGATTCTCACTTAAGTCCCCTGAGCACGTCATGTACATTTTCGTATTGGCTGTACCTATGTGATACTCGAGGACAGGTCACACTTTGAGTTGTGTGAGATTTCTTTAACATATTCACCACAATAGTCTTCTCCACCAATGATTTCGCGTTATCATGCCGTTCTGTATCGCTTCATAGTTTCACACCTAGATAGTTCTGCGATGTGACTAGCTCCGGACGTTTACCACTAAGGTTGTAATCGCACGCTGTCTAGTAGTTTTTCTTTGTTATGGGAACTGTCTTGCATAAATTGATATTTAACCCTTTGACTGCCAACGGGACGTATGTGTCCCACGATAGGTAATAAGAGAACCAAGTTGAATTTGTTGCAGATTACTGCTATGTATGAGAGTCTCACTGGTAAAGGGAAGTCTACTAATTGCTAGTAGAATTCTTATAATTACAGACTGGAAACCCAATTACCAGATTCGCAAATCGGACTGCCTTTGTGCCTTCCCGGACATATCACGTCAAAGAGTTGTACCCACCAATTGACGCCTGCCACATCATAAAGGAATCCCATATTACTAAGCCCGTATTGGTCACAGTAGGAGTTACAAACCTGGGGAGTTGCTGTGTACACTGATGTATGGTTCTTTTCAGTATGTTCAAAAATGGTTCAAATGGCTCTGAGCACTATGGGACTTAACATCTGTGGTCATCAGTCCCCTAGAACTTAGAACTACTTAAACCTAACTAACCTAAGGACATCACACACGTCCATGCCCGAGGCAGGATTCGAACCTGCGACCGTAGCAGTCGCGCGGTTCCGGACTGCGCGCCTAGAACCGCGAGACCACCGCGGCCGGCTTTTCAGTATGTGTTGTAGTTTTCGGATAATCGTCTTGTGAAGCCCTGGAGGTACTTACGAATAATCCTGTATGTCCTACCCCCTCCCCCCAACCCCCTTGTAAAACGGACGGCGCGAAATATTCTTTTCATATTGTTCTACATTTACATTTACATCTACATGGATACTGTGCAAATCACATTTAAGTGCCTGGAAGAGCTTTCATCGAACCACCTTCACAGTTCTCTTTTATTGCAATCTCGTATAGCGCGCGGAAGAAACGAACAACTATATATTTCCGTGCGACCTCTGATTTCCCTTATTGTATTAGGGTGATCGTAGGTCGGCGTCAATAAAATATTTTAGCATTCGGAAGAGAATGTTGGTGATTTAAATTTCGTGAGAAGATTCCGCCGCAACAAAAAATGCCTTTGTTTTAATGATGTACACCCGAAATCCTGTGTAATTTCAGTGACAATATCTCCCCTATATCGCGATAATACAAAATGTGCTGCCCTTCTTTGAACTTTTTCGATGTACTCTGCCAATCCTATCTGGTATGGATCCCACACCGCTTAGCAGTGTTCTAAAAGAGGATGGACAAGTGTAATGCAGGCAATCTCTTGAGTAGATCTGTTGCATCTTCTAAGTGTCCTGTCAATAAAACACAGTCTTTGGCTAGCCCTCCCCACAACATTTTCTATGTGTTCTTCCAAATTTAAGTTGTTCGTGATTGTAATTCCTAGGAGTTTGGTTGAACTTACGGCCTTTAGATTTGACTGATTTATCGTGTAACCTAATTTTAACGGATTCCTTTTAGCACTCATGCGGATGACCTCGCACTTGCCAGTTTTCGCACCAAACAGATATCTTTTCTAAATCGTTTTGCAATTTGTTTTGATCTTCTGATGACTTTGCTGGTCGATAAACGAGTGAGTCATCTGCAAACAACCTAAGACGGCTGCTCAGGTTGTCTCCCAAATCGTTTATATAGATAAAGAACAGCAAAGGGCCTGTAGGACTACCGTGGGGAATGCCAGAGATCACTTCCAAAATTTTAAAGAATGTAGCAACCAGTCGCGGAAACATTGACCAATTCAGAAATCACTTCTGTTTTGCTCAATGACTTTCCGTGTATCACAACAAACTGCGACCTCTCTGACAGGAATTTACGAATCCAGTCACATAACGGAGACGAAATTCCATAAACCGCTTGTGTGGTACAGTGTCAAAAGCCTTCCGGAACTCCAGAAACATGGAATCAATTTGAAATCCCTTGTCAGCAGCTCTCAACACTTGTGACTAAGATATTAATTAAAATAACCATACATTAATGTTTTTGTAATAAAACTGGTAGTCCAAAGAATTAGAAGGAGATGCCACTCAATACACCAAAACCTAAATCGTTCTGCACTACCCGACACTCGACGTACCACGACACATCCATCGTCAGCGAAACTGTCTGGGAGTGCCGGTGACCCTGCCTGACAGATCTGTTTGGTTGCAGTCTCTTTAACGTTTTGCAGTTTTTACGACACGATGAGAGCAGCTACTGTCCAATACGCCTGACAGGGCAGTTAGTGATTGCGAGGGCGCCGTGCATCGATTTGGCACGCCACTGCGTCCCACGTGATTGACGCGCGTCTCGGCCGAGGTTATTGGCGGCCAGGGAGGGAATCTGGTCTGGATAAGTCCAGTTTACATGGAGATATCAGTCGGCACACGCTGGCCTCTGACCCGTAACTAGCGCTAACCGGTTGCCTGTTTTGCTGTCAGCTTTGGAGGCGCTCCCATGGACAGTTAGTGTTCTTCCAGCTCTGGCGCAGAGCAAACATGGGCTCCATCGTTCGTTGCTGTCATCCAGGTAATTAGACGCCCAGTTGCTCGCTTCTGCTGCACACTCTTTACTAAGTAATTCCTGTCACTCTCCATATTATCCCCAATGAACCTAATGGAAAATGTATCCTTATCAAGTAAACAAAGCTCATTGCACTTTCACGTATCAATTACTTTCATATTGTTTAGATCGATTTGAAGTATGTTGTTTTCATTTGTTGGCTATAACAAAACAACACACCGTTATCTTTTTCTAGAAATAAATGCCTCTTTCACTGTGCTACATGTTTCGTATTTTTAACTCATTTTCCAGAGTGTACTCATCCCTGAGCCAAAAAAAGCATTGAAATATGTTGTATTTGTTTAATGTAAGCTTCGAATCCTATAACGTAAGTAAATCTCAAACACTGTCAGCATCTGAGTGCCTCAATTATGGAAGAACATTGTTTAACCCATTAAATTGCAACTGTGTCAGTAACTGAGCATTAAAGAAATAAGTATTGATGACCTCTTTCTTAGAATATCAATCGTCAGTACATTAAGGTATGCAATATCTGCAACCCTATTTGTACTTCGAATGTGTTCAGTGCTTGCTTTTGTTCACAGATCTCATAAAATTACTTGTACCCCATGGCGTGAGACGTCGAAATGGAATATTTCAGTATGAATGAAACGAAAAGTCTTCACTTTTAATTCGGGCAGTTTTACAACAACGATCTATGTAGAAAGACCAGCTTTACATTGTTGCATCGAGCAAAAGCTTAAGAAGTAGAACTGTTATTAGAGTCTCTATAATTATTTTCCATGATTGGCCTGTGGCTGTCACATGAATTTGTTTTGTTTGTGCAACAATAAAAATATAAAAAATCAAAACATTCCAGATCAAATATTTTTGTTGCATGTGATATTGTAATAAAGACACGATATGAAAACCCTGTGTGTGTTTATTCTCTCTCCAGAACTAGGTTCAATTCTCGTCATTTTCCAATACAGAAAATGTTCAGAGTAAAATCCTTTAGATGCAATAATCAGTCTAAAAAATGGAGAGTCGTGTCCTGCATTATTTTCACCGTTAGAAAACAACGTTATGTGAAAATATATATTGCACGATTAACTTGTTCTTGTAAATTGCTTACGTCTGCAGTGATCTTACACAACTTTCACAAACACAGACTGCTCTGTATCAGATGAACTGGCAATTACCGTGCGCATTATATAAGACAAATAATATGTTGGTTTGTATTGAAATCGTAGTAATTTAAATTTAGTTAATATATCCCTGAAACTTCAGGTTTTTTTGATAAAGGCTAAACATATTTGCATGAACTGTTATGTGTATTCTAAATTGTTGTAGATGTTCCAGAAAAATCCCGAGTCCTAATATTTTAACCATTTTTAGTAAAACAGGAATTAGCTTCCTCCGAAGTCAACACTATTGTTACATATGTTATCATCATCTTCTTCTATACACATTTTCCATATTCGTGCTGTATTTAATTTTTATCGTAATATGAATTCATGTATTGTGTAGATACAGAAGGCATTTCAACTTAGGACTATGAGCGTCGACACATTTTTGGCGCTCTCACATCGATCATCAAAGGTGTTTATAAGTAAAGAGGCAGTAAAAAATTAATGCCTTCATGGTCTCAAAATTCAGCTCCGTAGGAAGATGGACGGCAGCAGGAGATTAACAACTCTGTCGACATCTATTTTTTGGGCTTTTTTACTGTGATCCTAAAGTTTTTTTAGTCTGTGGCAATAGGTGCTTAGTTTCTCTGTCATTTACTGCTTTCAGAAGCGAACACTGTAAATACTTTAATGATCGAACTAACCAAAACAATCACACAACTCTCGTCGTGGAGTCCTTCAAACATTATCGAAGCCAAAGAGTATCCTGGAGCCTGTTCCGAGATGAACAGCACTATTTGTTTTATTAAGACTAATACCAAAGTCAGTTTTCTTGGATTATTTGCCGAGAGCGATGTGAGATGTAATATAAAGATAAATCTTGCCGTCGTGAATATGGGTGCCAGGCTGAAACTTGTGGCAAGAATCCTTAGAAATTCCTCCATGACAGAGGTCGTTTAAAAACATTTGTTCAGCAGATTCTTACATACTGTCTGTGTGCCTCGGATGTTTACCGAGTTGGTTAACTTAAGGAACTGATAAGATTCTATGGAAACTCGCGGGACTCTGTAGTCTCAACAAACGCCAATGAGAGGCGCAAGGAGAAAGAGACGATATTGCAGAGCGTGTGTTGGTCAGAAGTACGATGCATTACAGGAACATTGCACTGTGCTTCTGAGCAACATAGGCACTGCAATATCATATATATCCGCCGACACCCGGCAACCAATATTCAATTAAAATTTTTCCCTGTACGGGACTATAGCCAATGAATGCAAGAGTGCTGGTTGTAGACACATGGTTGACGTCATATGGGTCTGGTCCTAAGTCGCGCTCGGATAGTCTAATGGTAAGGCGACCGCTCACGATAAGTGGGAAATCCGGGTTCGAATCCCGCTCCGGCACAAATCTTTACTGTCATCATTCCATGATACAGCTGACGGTTTTCAGTGTTAGCAACTCAGAATACATTTCAAGGAGAAACATGTTGTGCATCATCGCGAGCCTATCACTCAAAATTCCGACGAACCCCGTTTCATTGTTTCTAGAAACATATTACTGCTTCCAGTACACACCTCGGGTAACAACCATTATAGTAAAATTAAAGAAATCTCTGCCTTATACAGTGGAGTGCCGAAATTCGCTCCTCCCGCGTTCCATCTCCGAATGGTTCAGAGAAGGAAAATTATTCAAAAAATGTTTCAATATACGTGAAATCTTATGGGACTTAACTGCTAAGGTCATCAGTCCCTAAGTTTACTCACTACCTAACCTGAATTACCCTAGGGACAAACACACACACCCATGCCCGAGGGAGGACTCGAACCTCCGCCGGGACCAGCCGCACAGTCAATGATTGCAGCGCATAGACCGCTCGGCTAATCCCGCGCGGCAAAATTATGCTATTATTCTGGATACCGCCCACCGCTCCCGTACAGTGGCCTGCGAGTACAGATGTAGATATATCGTATTATTAGATTTAGAAGGAAGGTTGAAGTTTAACTTCCTGGAGGCGTCTAGATGATTAGAGATAGAAGTATACGTCATCTGTATTAATATTTGAAGATGTACCTCAGTTTGTTTTGGGAAACCATAAAACACTCAAGAAAATGGCCAGACAGGTATTTGAACGACTGTCCACTAGAATACTGGTTCAGTCGTTTACCCAACCATTGCATTATTTTGGTCCGTTTGCTGGACTATTCGCGGTGTTGCGTATTGGCGTCCTTCCTGGGATACTTAGGGCTCAGCATGGTGCAACAGCGTCTGTGGAGTATAGGGGGAATGGAATAGATCCAATGGGACGTTGAATCTTTGAGTTGGCTCGTGTGGTGTGCACAGGCGGATGAGGGGTGCTCCCGAAAGCCAAATACGAGTCTCGATTGGTAAACGATATTAACCTGTCATGAATGTCAACACTGGCCACGTTATTAAATCCGACATGAGTTTCTCGTTATGGCTTTGGGAAGAGAAATTCCACATTGTGAACTGAACGCAGAGATCGCGATAGCGCTGGCATTTCTTATCAAAAATGCCAGGCCCCGTGAATGCAGTTCCATGCAGAGTGGCTCTGATTTTTTAGCTTTACTGGTTGTCCGTTGGTCCGGAGTCATTTCATACACAATTGGGGCCTATACGCTAAATTAAATAAAGGACTTTTAATAGGGCTGTCACTCTGTTTACAACGACCACGGATTTACTTAGAAAAAATATGTTACTGCTCCACCACTTCTGGATTTCCGTGGCTCGAGGGAAGCAGAGTACGGTTTTTCACCACTGAGTTCTCCATCAGCTCCTGTAGCCAACCGGTCTCTGTGGAGCCACAATAGTTCTCATCTTGGCCAATCAGCTTGATGTTCCGTATCTCAAGACTCTGATAACCGCGGGACATCTGAGTCCAACGGCCCTCCTCCGAACGTCATTGGACTCATATTTGGACTGAGCTCAGTTCTAATACCGTCGTTCATCCTGATTTAGTTTCCCTGTCGATGAAACGAATGGTTTTTGAACAATGTTGCCTTTCCCATTCTTGTCCAATGAGCCTTTTTTTCCCCACCCAGGTTGGTGGTTTTACGGCTCAGTGCCCTTTTACAGCACTAGATATAAGGTTATCATATCGGTGATTGTGACCCCAAGGGAGGGGGTAGAGAAGGGGGATGGATGTTTCCAATTGAAAATTTATTCCGAGGGGCTTGGAGACCAACTATGGTATTCGCCGTGCCGCCGGACGAAATGCCCGAAAAGCCTGGCCCGAAATAAAATACTAACCAATTCTCTAATGAACTCGACGTCAGCGGGTCGCGTTGACTTTTCTTCGCTGATTCGACTCCTCGTTACGATGAAGTGCTATTATTGTCAGTGCAGACATAAAATCAGTTGAATCAAGCTCAGTAACATTTTCATCTTCACGACCTTCGCGGTATCAAGCATACATGTGTACACTGTTTCCTCGCTAAACTGTTGATCAGTTAGTGTAACGATACAAAAACGCATTTCAGCTGCTAAGTATTCCTTCGTTTAATTCGTTGATCAAATGGCTTAGCTATAACGAACCGTCGATGTTTCTGTCTGTATATCATAATGGTTACGTGAGAGCAACCCAAGATAATTTTTTTATTCCATTCCTGAGCACCACTATAGCATTCGGTGTATTAATGGGTTTTGCACTGTTACACTGTCCGAGCCTGGTGTTCGATATTTATCACAAACAATATTAAAAAAAACAATTATCTTGCGTGAATCTTTTTGTAATTAAACCAACACATTAAATCAACACATTTCGTACCTGTGTATGTTTACAGTGGTGAACCAACAATAAGTTTAGTTTGGCGCTATGTGTCCAAATATGCATCATTTCATACGCAATGCGACGTCAAAGAGAAGGGCTTCAGTGAAATGAAATAGGTATTATTTCTGCAAATATCCTTACCGAAGGTATGCACGGTGTTCAGCTTCAATCTGATTTCATTCATTGTATCAGCGTAGCAATGATCCTCTGAGTGTTTAGAACATTTGATAACTGAGTTAGTCCATACACAGCAAATATTCGCATAATCAGTCCCGCTGGAATAACCCGCCGTGGTGGAAATAGGACTGTTCACATCTTCCTCAGGAAAGAAATTCGGGACTTAAATTAACGAGATCATTCTGCCTTCCCTTTCTGCTGGTCCCCACAATTAGAAGTGCTTACCAAAGCCTCGACCTACCATAGGCAATTGGATGTGTGACTTCAACACGAGACGTCAGAAAACACTATCTACTGTGAAAAAAGAAACAAAATGGAAAAGTTAAAGTTCATTTGTTTCGTATGTGAACGTAGACTTCCGCGGCCGTTGTCACAATCTATAAAATTCTTCTGGGTTTGCGACCGCAATGTCAGCTACAAAATTCCGACGTTTCAGCGACTATTGCAAGACGCCTTTCTCAGGGTGTATTGCTAACTGCTGAATGTGCACCTGTTTAATTACTTGAATACTATAGAGGAGTGCTGTCATTGGATATGAGGGTGAGGAGGAAGGGTATTAGGTGCCCATTTATTGGCCTTTGCATTGCGTCTTGTCATTGGCGGAAATAGGCGTTTTCCATTAAAGCTTTCTGTATTGCTTGCCTTTGGTGGAAATCGGCGAATAGGAAATTGAGCGGCGACGGTGGCGTAGCGTATTTGCTAACTGCCTAGTATCGGCTAGGGCGCATCAGTATACCTCCGTCGCTGCGGCATATTGCGCAGTGCGCACCTGTTGCTTTGCGTGAGCTGTCCTTCCGAAAAGCTGTCACTGCTTGCAGCCAAGACACTGGGAGTCGTTACCCGTCTTCTCTATTCATGTTGTCAGCTCGGTTGGCTATTTCTATAGCCTCTCTGATCTTCCTCCTCGAGCTTAACGGCTGTTTCGCCAGTATGCGGGCCTCTCGAAATTCAATCTCCGTCCTCCACTGTTCCTGGTGTTCTGCCACCACTGATTTGTTGTATTGTTTGAGGCCGACATATCTCTCGTGTTCAGATAACCTTGTGATTATTGGACTCCCAGTCTCGCCTACATACACCAGACCACATTCGCACCCGATTTCATAAACTCTGTATTTATCTTTCTCTCCTCAAACAGCGCGAGGTGTTCGTGTCCTCGACGAAAATCAGAAACCAAACGATAATTATAACTTATTACAGTCCGTATCACGAGAAGTAACACAAAAAATCAAACGCAGACGACGTAGGCATACTGCACCTCAAGTACCGGTAGTTTCAAAACGTACCGCTATCCATCCTTGGACGACGTGTTGGGTTTTCACCCAGTTACAATGCCCCCTAAATGCAAGGGTGATTTTTATGTTCATAACTAAATTGGTGAATCTAGTGAAGACCACTTCACCAAGAGACTGTGTATCTGCTGGTGTTCCGAAGATCGCAGTTCAACATAGCAAACAACAAGCAATTACTATTTCTTTTTTAGTTCTTTACTACAAATCAGACATGACATCCATCCGAATGAAGAAATAACGAAGGTGATATAAAGAAGGCCTGACGCAAATTTCTTCATAAGAGATATGGTGAGAAAACGGATAGTGTATGCGAAAGCTAACTTAGAAAACAGCATCCTGCCACAAATCTGCTTAAACCTTCATTTATTTATAGACCATAACCGAGTTCGGGTTTCGAAACTCATTCTACATTTGGCTTGTTTTGGGCTGTATGTTACAGACCCGAAGTGGTGTGCTACGATGCCATCGAACAGCGTCCTTGGCTGTATATATACATCACGTTATTATTAAAGGAAACATTAACTCTGTTATACAAATATTATCTCGTTTTTAAAATGTACCCACATGTTTCTCAAACCGATTCGTGTGACCAAAGCTTGAAAAAAGCCGAATGAAAATGATATAACCTCCCTCTCTCCACCCCCCCTCCAACTGCCCCCCTGTCTCTCTCTCTCTCTCTCTCTCTCTCTTTCTCGCGCGCTCGCTTGTAGAACATTAATTTTAATAATAAACGCTGAGACACGTAGGAGCATTAATAGGACAGGAAAATATTATGGAAAAAAATTGGCTCTAAGTATTTGCCTGTCTTACCATATTTTCTTTTTAGAACGTGTACTACTTGACTGGGGAGATGTGATGCATATACGGACAGCACGTCCGTTTTTCGTGGTTTTTTACAGCTGTGGCCTAGCATTCCAGCGACTTATTTATTTGATATGCTTATTCCACGCATTCGCACATGCGACTAATCCGCCTCGCTTGGATGGTATGCTAAATTATAAAATATCTTCCACCTTCCACGGTGTTGAAATCTTGGCAGAATTAATAAATCATGAAGTAAAAGATAAGAGGACAGAAAAAGGTGCGCACACAAACCGAATTGCAGGTCCCTGGTGCTATTAACTGTTTTGACATTATTGTTCCCATCGCAGTTGCAATGCCAAAAACAAGTGTCCGCAGCTCGTGATCGTGCGGTAACGTTCTCGCTTCCCGCGCCCGGGTTCGATTCCCGGCGGGTCAGGGATTTTCTCTGCCTCGTGATGACTGGGTGTTGTGTGCTGTCCTTAGGTTAGTTAGGTTTAAGTAGTTCTAAGTTCTAGGGGACTGATGACCATAGATGTTAAGTCCCATAGTGCTCAGAGCCATTAGAATCAAAAACAAGTCACGTAAGGGAGGGCTAATCCATTGCAGCAATGAGATCGACGCAAGAGAAGTGAAAAATTAGTATGAAACCACGTTAGTATGTGGCATAATTTTTGGTGCTCCACATATTTTCCCTTCAGATGAGCTCATTTCGGTCAACTGTTGCTGCTCGGTGTTCTGGCCTGTGTGCGGAGACTGATGTCGCACCCCGTTTTGCCATAGATTTGCAATGAAGCGACAGCAGTTGGCAGCAAACGTGAACGAGCATCTGCTGATGATGCCTTGCGCCAGACGCAAGCCGAGACTGGTTAAACCGGTTTGCAGACGGCTGGACGCTGTTTAACGACGGGGACCATTCTGGCGGGCTTTGTGGGCTCTGACGGGTCTATCTACGGCAAATAAGTCTCTCTGGGTCAAGTGCCCCACTGCGGACAACATGCTTGGTTTTCTTCACTTTCTGCAGCTTACTTGTAGATGTGGAGGAAGATTTTTACGGGACCTATATGCAGAAACGATTCACATTCGTGTTACAGGACAACAAAATCGACTCACGCTAGTAACTTTCAAACAAAAATTACTGATTCTTACGTAGTTTTCATGTATCGTAGGCTACCGTCATTGAATGTTTGTACGATCCACCCCTTGATGTCTGTTTATAAGCACTTCATCAATCGTGAAAGTGCGTATCATACTCCACTCATATTCCCCCTACCTGAATTTGTCATGTCGATCTGCGAATGAAACAGGTGCTTGCTTATTGGGATTTTTGAGACTTTTTCTCCCTTATTGTCTGAAGTAAAAACACCACTGAAAAGACAATAGGAAAGATTTTATTGTTAAAATTTACATTCGTTTGATTGTCTCGATTTTGCCAAGAGTAGCTACCGCGAAACTTACATGTGTACTTTTAACTGCTCACAATATCGCTTTCACCCGTTTAATAATAATAATAATAATAATAATAATAATAATAATAATAATTTTGTTGTCGTTCAGCTGATCACAGCAATAGACAAAGTCAAGATCATATATTTCTACATAATCTACTATGTTGATGTAAATTGGTTTACATAAAATAGGTACACGTTAGAATACAGTATTTTCATCTTCAAAGAAGTCATCAGTGGTATAAAATGGATTGTTCACTAGTAGCTTGTATAATTTACCTTTAAAGATATTTACAGGCAGTTCTTTAAAGTCAGCACTTAGTCTATTAAACATCCTTAGTCCAAGAACTAGGTAAGAGTTAAGCGATTTTGATAATCTATGATATGGTACGTCTACAGATGTTCTGTTTCTAGTATTATGGCTATGAATATCACTTCTCAACACAAAATTAGATACATTGTTTCTAATGTACATTAAAACATTGTAGATGAATAGGTTTACTACTGTAAGACATTGCAATTTAATAAACAGAGGTTTACAATGTTCTGTTTTATCAGAATCCGTTATAATTCTTATTACTTTCTTCTGTAAAAGTAAAATGTCATTTACATGACAGCTACTACCCCACAGTAAAATTCCATAAGAGATGATGCTTTGGAAGAAGGCAAAATATGCTGATCTCGCATAGTCATTGGGAACATGTCTCTTTAAATTTCTAATTAGATAAATAATAATAATGTTTAAGGCACTGTTTGGCGCTGAATATGAAACTGAGTCAGCACCAAAGTGTCAAAGGATCTTGACGTACATAACAGTTCTCTTGGCATTAGGTGTAATGCATTCCCCGCAAGGCAGTGGCGAGGATCATATGAATCAGGGACCAAGCTGACTGCCTGGCGAGGGCACTGATGGAATAGCCGCTTCAGTATGCCGACCACACTATAGCTGCCACACCAAATTATTGCAGAACTCACGCACTAACACATGCAGAATAACATTATATCTACATTGCTTTATCTTCACAACTTAACTCAGTTAAAGTATTTCTGGAAGGACTGTAAACATTTCTGAGAGTAGTTCTGTGGTCCACTTCAAGTAAAAAAGGTAACATACAAGTGGCTAAACAATTTATAAACACAAAACACTCGAAAAATTAACAATAACTTAAATTAAATTTTAAAAAATCCCGGAGTCACCTTTCTTCCTCCTTTGCACTATTGAGTTTTGCTCGTACATATTGTCTTTAAGGCACTTTTAGAGAGGAACACCTCACTTAAAGTTGCTCACTAATTTGTCCTTCGCTTTACTTCTTCTCTGAAGGCTTAACTTTTCACTCATACTCAAATACTAAATTTGGTGTTTGTTGTGGGTGCAGTTGATGTATCGGTCAGTGTATGTTAGATGATTTATTGATGGTTTGAATGTGCAAAGGCTTTGTTATGCAGAAAGAACATATCAGTATATGGTCCTTTAGTGAGATGAAACCCATCCAGTGCCAGTGATATTTCACTTTACAGAGAGTCTCTGTGTTTGAGCTCCGTAACAATACAGGAAGACAACTGGTCTAATCCACCGGATGTCAATCACAATGTGCCACAGAGTACATTCAATTAATGTTGAAAATGTATCTATACCACAGTATACAGATTTTCATCACACTGCTCATGTGTGTTGATGCCATTACACATGAACGTAGCTTCATCAGAATTACTTGTCAGGTCATCAGTCCCATTGGATGAGGGAAGGATGGGGAAGGAAATAGGCCATACTCTTTCAAAGGAACCATCCCAATATTTGCCTAGAGTGATTTAGGGAAATCAGCACCATTGACAGTTAGCAATTATTCATTGTAGTCTCACAGCTCGTGATGACCCTCGCTCCCAGTGGAAGGTGAAGTTGCAGTACTCCTTGTGGCAGTCTGATGACCATATTTAGAAATAGTGTTCTGGACAGACGTCTGAACAAATATTCACCAAATGATTCTATAAGTCTTCACATTTTGCCTTCATGTTGGATACAGTCTTCATGGGATTTCTCATGAGATCTGTGGACATAACAGTCTCTGTTTTAGTATTGACCCTTAGAAGACAATATCTTCTAAAACAGGATACTAGATTTAGTGGAAGGAGACACCAATAGGAGAGGTTTCTACTGCTTTGCAGAGGTTTTTATAATACAAAAAATTCAACTGATCATGAGTTTGGAACTGGGTTTACCAAGGCTAGTTACACATGATTAAATGACTAATACTAGGAGAACATAAATGGCGTGAGAGCAAAGAAATATGCATAATCATGGCATAGACCAGTGGGAGGGGCAATGGTGTATTTAGTATCTGTCTGTACCATGCTGCTGCAATCAATAAACTGAAATTGCTGCAGACCTTAAAATAGTCTCATGATGACAGTATATTGTTCAGTTATATGCAGAAGCCCATTTTATACAATGGCATCTTATTCTCTTTTCTTCTTACTGTAGGATATGTTGAATGATACTGAATGGTACATAATTATTGCCTATTTGTGTAACACTGGCATTTTTCTTTTCAGCCCTCCCACAAGGAGCGTACTGGTATTCTCACTACTTTCCTGCTGTCCCAGCACCTACTATGGGGGAAGAGAACCAAAATGAAATGTCTCCATTACAGAGCCAGGTTGGTTCACATATTTCCAGGGTTTACACAGGTCTGCTCAATGTAACACGTGGAAGATGTTTTTGGTTACCTGATTTCTTTATTTGCAGAGTGACAGTGATAATAGCAGTTCTAGTACAGAGGCCAGTCCAGTAATGAATCTATCTGCTCCCCTTGAAGTACAGTGCAAGTGAGTAAACAATTGTTGTATTTCTAAATATACTAAGCCTTCCAGTACACAAAATATATGCTATTATGACTAATAGCTGTCATTTTCGAGTAAAATTGTTAGGTATAATTAATAAACACACACACACACACACACACACACACACACACACACACACACACACACACACACACACACATATATATATATATATATATATATATATATATATATATATATATAATAGAGGGAAACATTCCATGTGGGAAAAATATATTTAGAAAACAAAGATGATGTGACTTTCCAAATGAAAGCGCTGGCAGGTTGATAGACACACAAACTAACACAAACATACACACAAAATTCAAGCTTTTGCAACCAACGGTTGCTTCATCAGGAAAGAGGGAAGGAGAGGAAAGACGAAAGGATGTGGGTTTTAAGGGAGAGGGTAAGGAGTCATTCCAATCCCGGGAGTGGAAAGACTTACCTTAGTGGCAAAAAAGGACAGGTTTAAAATCCTTGTTTAACCATCCATCTTTATGTTTCATGTGGTTTTACTATTTATTTATTTATTTATTTATTTTTTGTTGTAAACGTGAGTGCCAACATGGTTCATTTGTAAAGGACACTGCCACTTTCTTTACCCACCCGACCTTGAATTCACTTCCTTCAGTTTTTTAAACTTATTTAAGGAAAGAAACGTTTTCATAGTTCATGTGCAGACATTTCTAATGTTTCACTCATTTCTCATTTTGAAAGAATTCCAGCTATTTTTCTAAAAGTATTTTTATTCTTTCTCAACAACTAAAAGATTATTTATCCCATTATCTCCTAAATAACTCACATATAGCTGAGTACACTGGAGTAGAAGATTATGTTTTAGGAAAGTTTCTTCCTGTCTTGTGAAAATTAAGTTAAAGAGGAAGTGTCAATATCTATATTTAGCTACCTAGTTTATGATACTTTTATGCATCATTATGTCATTTATGGCCTATAATTCAACTTCTGAATATGTGAAAAACTTAACAGAGCCTGTTTGCAGGTGGTTTCAATGTGGTCAGTGGTTTGGTAACCTGAGTGCTCTTGCTACTCATGTTGCTAGAAGTCACACAGCTCCTGGGCAAGAAGGTCTTTTCTACTGTCGGTGGGATGGTTGCAGTCGGGGTAACCGTGGCTTCAATGCGAGGTAAGTGATAACTGAGAATTATCATTTTAGGACTAACTGATAAATTTTGGTGTGTAACGGATAATAATGAATTTTAAATTATCTGAGCTCTGGCTGGGTATGAGCACTTACATCTCTTAAGTGTGTGATATTAAAAACTGACAAAAACATTTGGCGTGCTAGGTAAGGGGAGAGAAAAGTATGTACGTAATAATGAAGAAGGCATATGCAACAAGCCATCAAATAGAAGTGAGGGAACCTTACAGACCCATACTAGATGCATACAAAGAATTAGTATTTAATAGACTTAGATTCTGTACTAAAAGAACGAACAGAAGAATATGCTGTAGCAGAAGAATTAGTAAATCAACAGCTGGATCTTTAAAACAGTATTTGTGCTGGAGATACATTTAGTATCTTGTGTACTGTAATAGCTAGGAACTTTATGTTTGAAATGGGTTTTTTTTGTAGGAGTGTCAGGTGTAGACATACATATTAAAACACCATATAGCCATAATGAAGGTGGTTGATCAATATGTACTGGATAAGAAGTATGAAAATGTTATAACTTAAACCAATCTCTTGACAAAGGAAACAATACAATAATTTTTACTGGACTTTTATATAATATAAGCCTAAAGAGAAAAAATATCAAGGTATATATGAAACATTACTCTCTTAACTGAAACTAAAGAAAATCAGATGACGTGTTATTGGAAAACCAAGTCTTTCAGCTAGGATCATTTTATGAAACTAATTAAAGTCCGGCCATAAATTACAATAAAAGAAGGGTGATAATCAGTACAGCGTGTTTTGTAATTTCAGAAGTAACATAACTGGAGATGAAACATAAAAAGTACAGGGTATCTGCAATGGAGGGAATAAAATTAATTAAAAAATATTCAAGCAACAAATTTGTAAGAAACATAGTTGTACAAGGAGGAAAAGCATTTGCTGAAAAGACAAAATAGCAGTTGCAGAAGAATGAAAAAAATAAGACTACCTGAAGACAAATATGTACTGAAAGGGCTATAGTGTGCTAAGAAAGGGAAATTGTCTTTAGCTTATCACTATCTCTAGTGGGACAAATCAGTGGGAAACATACTGAAACAGAAGGGATTAAAAATTGTAGGGAACTCTGAAGTCTGGTCTACATTATAAAGAATATTGAGGGATGTGGCTGTAATAAGCAGTACATGACACAGGTAGAAAAACTGGGGAAATAAATGAAAACAATGGTCCATAACATATATTAAACATGGTAAAAGGCTGTTTTCAACACATTCATCTATCTTTTGAAGCAAACGCAGGAAATTTAAACAACAAATGCAATTTATTCTACAGGTTTTTGTACCATTTTGAGAACTGACAGAGCAACTTTTTTCAGGTACAAGATGTTGGTGCATGTGAGAACACACACTAATGAGAAGCCTCATCATTGTTTCAAATGTGATAAGAGTTTTAGCAGAGCAGAAAATTTAAAAATCCATGCACGTTCGCATACAGGTCAGTATTTATCACCATATGAATTACTGTACTTAACAGTAGTATGTTTACCCAACTTTTGTTCAGGACTATAGTATCTGAAATAATGTAGTAAAGGAACAGTTTGCTTGCAACAGTTGCTCCAGTCTGGAATGAAATATGTAACTGTCATCAATACTGTCACCTAATGAAGGAATATTAAGTTTTATCTGTTTTATTAGGGCATGTAACTCCATTCCTTCTACAGAAAGAAATAAGTGGTAAAGTTCTCCTTTCATCTCCCAGAGTTGTACTACACAGTTCTAGTAAAATATTACAATACATATGAGATATTTGTTCTTACACACACTTTCTAATGTAGCTTCAATTGACCTCACCTTAAGTATTTTAGACTTCTACTGTTTGTGTACCTAATAATCACTAAGACACATTGGATACAAGAATTGCCCTTACCATCCTCCATTCACAATATTTTATTTTAAAAACTTGTAACATATAAGCGGTAAGGCCCTAAAAAGAGAATATACTTTACTGCATATTTTCATCTTAGATGAAGTCTAGGAATTTTATTATTTGTAGCCAGCTGTCTTAAATTTAAGAAACAAATTATGTGAATTTATTTTATGCTTTATTTTATGCCAAAAATTATTAACTAATGCAGTTCATATTACAGGTGAACGTCCATATATATGTCCCGTACCAGGGTGTGGAAAGGCTTATTCAAACTCAAGTGACCGCTTCAAGCATACAAGAACCCACTCTGTGGATAAACCATATACATGTAAGGTACCAGGCTGCTCCAAACGATACACAGATCCAAGTTCACTTCGAAAACATGTCAAAACCTATCGCCATTATCTGTGTACAAAGGAACAGCTGTCAGAGGTAACCATTCCTCTGAAACCTTCAAGTACAAACTTCCCCAGCCTCTGGGTCAATGTTCCATGGAACTTATGGGAGCCTCAAAATCCTGCATGCACAGCAGAACAAGATTTGCCTCTTGATCTCAGTATCAGTGCTAAAGTATAGCATCTAAGTACAATATGTTTTTTACCCTACATGCAATTACTTCTGCTACACATGAATCTCTGTGATCAAAAAGACAGCTTGTCTGTCTTATTTTCTGGTACCTAAATATTTGTAATGTCACTGTCAGTTTTCTTAATAGTAACATGTTGGCACGGTTGCTATGAAACATAAGTGAACTGTAACTAGATGCAGTAAGTTAATCTCATGACAGGAACTATCAATGATTTCATTGATGTAATAGTATTGCATAATGGATATTTCATAAAATAATTACAGACATGATCTTCACAAGGGGAAGATTTAAAAAATGTATTGCTTGGACAATCACTAAGAATTGTGGATACTTATGTGTGGCTCTTCTGCAGAAAAATAATAACTTTTTCTGTCAGAGCATAATTGATTGCCGACTGGTAAAATGTTAAAATGGAGATGATTGATCTCAAATGTTTCATCACAAAAATTTAATAGCTTATAATTTAAGTTAAGTATGAATCAGTGAATGATAGGAGTCTGTAATAGTATGTGTAAATGTGGATGTATTTTATTTTTACCATGGCAGTGAAGCTTAAGAATTGAAGACAGCTTAATATAAGAATAAATTATGTTTGTACCTGTGTTTGTATATTTTAGTGTGTGTTCTGTATTTATAGTATTAGCAGTCAAAGATGTGTGCACTTCTATTACCTGAATGTTATTTATTTAGAGAGTATTGTATTAAAGAATAATTAGCAAAAGGAATATATGATGTTTACTATATTAGGAAGAACATTTATTATAATTCTCAGTGCACATGCACAGTCATTAGTGTCTGAACATACATTACTGGAAGTGAAACTGATTGAACTTACAACTAGTTCTGAAAGCTCTGGCTGCTGTTCTCTTTTCCTACCAAGTATTAGTAATGAAAAAAATAACATTGACTGAGTGGATTTCTCCCACAGAAAATAAAAGCCATTTGTTTTCACAAACTTTTAATCCCTCCTTTAGTTACTTTCTCCATGGCTAGTCTGTGATGATGAGTAGGTGCTATTGTGAAGAGAAAAAATTATCAGTACTGAAATTGTAAATTTCAGAAATATGATACAGATAAAATTCTTCACAGTTATCAATATCGTTCTCCAAGTGCATGATATTTGTTTGTCTTATTGTGCAGGAGTTGTGTATCAAAATATATCACACATGCAGTCCAACCACTACTTTATTAAATGATTTCAGAACCATCTTACAGAATTTATTAATGAAATAAACCCCTATTTTTTCATAGACAAAATATTTTACAAATCTGTAATGGAATTTCCATAAGAAAATACAATTGTGAAACCCATGAAAATTAAAATAATGTGTGTATTTGGGCATAATTCTGAAAATTGTGAATACATGATGAGACAGGCACCCTTACTTTTTGTTATTGTATTACTTGTGTTACTTGTGTTTCAGTTTGTGAATAAACGTTTTGTTGTGAATTTTATGAAATAAGAGTAACTTTTAATTGTACACTGCATTTTCCTTTCAAGTGTTATTAAAGTTAGGTCTGTTTTCAGGTAAATTCAAGACTACATTCAATTTAAAACTATGTTTTCAGTTTCGGAGTTGATTTTGCGTATTCTTTATTTGTTAAATTAATTTATTTTCCCTTTTGGAACATTGATCATCAAATTTATCAAATGGAATCAAGTTTTACACTAACAAATTAAGAGTCACACAGAATAATATGTCACTGTAATGGAATATCAACAGTATGTGAAGGCACTGTCTATTTTTGAAGTAGCATAGGCCTTCCGAAAGAAATGGTGGTCAAACTTCAACAGTTTGTAGAAACATTGCACTGTCTTGGAAAAAAGTTTTCAGTATCTTGGAATATGTGCACAAAATACTGGAAATAATGAACTATCAAAAAATAGACAATCCAAGATGGAATAATGACAATATTAGGAAAAGGATAGACTGCTGCTCACCATACAATGGAGATGATGAGTGACGGAGAGGCACAACAAAAATACTGCTAAACAAATATGGTAGAGAACACACATTCATCCAAACACAACTCATACACACAGAACTACTGTCTCTGGTTGCCTCAGTGGGGGATCTGCATGGCCACACTTCTTGAAATTGCCTAAAGATGATACAGTCACTACCAAAGGTTTCTCAAAGCAAATCTTTCACCTACCAAGCAACATCTAGTATCATCACAGCTTGCATGAAAACAGTTGTGTGGACACAGTTGCATTCTTGCAATGCTGGAATCATGTGTTGCACAAGGATGTCCTTGCAACATGCAGATTTCACTTTACACCTAACATGCCCACGAGGTCTTCTCAAAGAAAAATAGATTGAGAATGAAGGATATTGTGAAACTACACAACACAGTCATGTAAGCTAAGTGCAATGGAGTCGTGGAGTATAACCCATATGTTATGTTTCTGTGCATTCATGGCAACACACAGAGTAAAATGTGCCTCATCTGTCCAAAGAATATTTCCTGGCCCATATCATCTGTTTCCATGTGTACCAAAAAACTTACCTTGTGGCTTCATTTGCTATATGTTCTGAATGTTGTAAGGATATCAGTAAAGTCATGTCATTGTAGCCTATCTTGGGGCTTCCTTTGTGCACATTTTGAATCTTGTAGTGATACCAGTTTAAAATACTCTGCAATTTTTTTTTAACTGTTGACCTGGGGAGATGCAATTCCCATGACATGGCTTTATTATTGGCTTTAGAATCTGAGGCATGTGATGCATGATTAGCTATACCTACAACAACTGCCATGGGAATTGGCTACCTCCCTCTCCCTACTGCATCAACTAATTCACCCGTGTTGAATTTCTTGATCATCGACTTTTGCCCATTTATTGCAGCTATTTGTGACAGCAGTATTTCAACAGTGTAGTGCTGCTATTGTGCAGGTAAAGTAGTTGTGGTAAAACAATTTTACCAGCAGTGCACTGTCTTCCTTCTCAATAATCATTATGTTTCATACAGAAAACTTCAGTTTTCTGAATCATTCACACCAAGAGTCACTTCACAAAATGAATCAATAATTGTCATCAACCAACAAACATCATACTGAAGCCAAAATAAAACATCTCATGTTCTGACTGCTTACAGTGGCATATTTTCACCTGGTAGCAGGAAGTGCAGAAAGTGAAACTATTATTTTTTCAGCATACTCCACAAGTGCATCAATTAATGAACATACCTATGATATTGCAGCATCTTGCACTTTATACAGCCCTCACTGCAGCACTTAGAACACCATTAGTTTAGTTATAAGCATATGATACAAACTGATATAACGTTTTTGCATGTTTTGTGTAAGAAGCATTTAATGCAGCAATACCAACTCATTTTGGAACAACTTTAGAAAACTGTAAAGGCTGAGGTGAAATAAATGGGAAACATTTGAAGAAATGTAATATTAATTCAGTGCAGAAAATTGACAAAACATATATGTAACAGAAATACTTGATTTGTTAAAAAAGAAATGGTGATACTGTGACCTTACAAAGATTTTCTTGACTTACTAAAAGTCGTTGTAATGCTTTTCTGAGCATTTTAAAAGCATGAATACAACATTTGTTTTACATTGCTTCATCCACAACAAAAGTTCTATTGTACCACATCTCAAAAATTGATTCTGGTTTTTTTTCCCCTTTAGAGGTACGAGTATGGAATCCTAGTGTGTAACATCACAAATCAAGTCCTATGGAAGAGTCTAAAACTGCTGTCCCTCCTTCATTCTATATTTGATGTAAGAACCATAAGAACATAACATATATTAGGAAACATGCGGTATTCAATAAAGATTTGTCACATGAACAAACACACACATCAAAAAATGTTTAGCATCACATTGGTTCCAAGAGTTCCGGAAACTGTACAGAAAATTGAAATAGAGATCAGCAAAAACATCATTTCTGCCCTTTTTATTGCTCATGAAAACCACACATTGCATGTTGTTCCATCATACAGCGAGACCTTCAGAGTTGATGATCCAGGTTGCTGTACACACCGGTACCTCTAATACCCAGTAGCACATCCTCTTGCATTGCTGCATGCCTGTATTTGTCATGGCATACTATCAACAAGTTCATCAAGACACTGTAGGTCCAGATTGTCCCATTCCTGAATGGTGATTCGGCGTAGAGCCCTCCGAGTGGTTGGTGGGTCACATCGTCCATACACAGCCCTTTTCAATCAATCACTGTCATATTCAATAGGGTTCACATCTGGAGAACATGTTGGCCACTGTAGTTGAGCAATGTCATTATCCTGAAGGAGAATAGTCATCCATGAAACGAATGTCTCGCCAATATGCTGCCGATTGGTTGAACTGTCAGTCTGAGGATGACGTGTATTCATCATGGCTTACTATCAACAAGTTCATCAAGGTACTGTTGGTCCATATTGTCCCACTCCTCAACAGCGATTCAGTGTAGATCCCTCAGTGTAGTTGGTGGGTTGTGTTGTCCATAAAAAGACATTTTCAATCGATCCCGGGCATGTTCGATAGGCTTCATGTCTGGAAAACATGCTGGCCACTCTAGTCGAGTGATGTCATTATCCTGAAGGAAGTCATTCACAAGATATTCACGATGGGGGCAAGAATTGTCATTCATGAAGACGAATGCCTCGCCAATATGCTGCTGATATGGTTTCACTATTGGTCCAAGGATGGCATTCACATATCGTACAGCCATTACAGTGCCTTCCATGACCACCAGTGGCGTACATCAGCCCCACATAGCCCCACCCGAAAACAGCAGGGAACCTCCACCTTGCTGCACTTGCTGGACAGTGTGTCTAAGGCATTCAGCCTGACCGGGTTGTCTCCAAACAGTCTCTGATGATTGTCCAGTTGAAGGAATGTACGACACTCGTCGGTGAAGAGAATGTGATGCCAATGATGAATGGTTCATTTAGCATGTTGTTGGGCCCATCTGTACCATGCTGCATGGTGTTATGGATGCAAAGATGGACCTCACCATGGACATCAAGAGTAAAGTTGGGCATCATGCATACTATTGCGCACAGTTTGAGTCATAACACGACGTCCTGTGGCTGCACAAAAAGTATTATTCAACATGGTGGCATTGCTGTCAGCATTCCTCCGAGCAATAATCCATAGGTAGCAGTCATTCACTGCTGTAGTAGCCCTTGGGCGGCTGAGCAAGGCATGTCATTGACAGTTCCTGTCTCTCTGTATCTCTTCCATGTCCGAAAAACATAGCTTTAGGTCACTCCAAGACACCTGGACACTTCCCTTATTAAGGGCCCTTCCTGACACAAAGTAACAATAGGGACACAATCAAACTGTGGTATTGACTATCTAGACATGGTTGAACTACAGGCAACATGAGCCGTGTACCTCCTTCCTGGTGGAATGACTGGAACTGATTGGCTGTCGGGCCCCCTCCATCTAATAGGTGCTGCTCATGCATGGTTGTTTACATCTTTGGGCGGGTTTAGTGACATCACTGAACTGTCAAAGGGACTGTGTCTGTGATACAATATCCACAGTCAACGTCTATCTTCAGGAGTTCTGGGAAGCGGGCTGAAGCAAAACTTTTTTTGATGTGTGTATGTACATGCAGTTATTAAATATTACACTCATTTTAGGCCTAAGTCAGTCATGTTAAACCACAAATTTCCTTCTTCTATGCATATCTACAATGTAGCTTAATGGTATAATTGTATTTAAAGCAGCTCTGCTCATTACGTATTTGCTGTTGTGACTGAAACAACACACTGAGGAAAGACATCAGTGAAAAATTCAAGATGAAATAAGATGAAGTACCAGATGTATATGAGGGTATATAACTGCTCAGGTGCTCACCAAAATGCCAGGGTCAGTGCTCAGCAGGAAGCATGTGAGAAGGACCATAGACTGATAAGTTTTCAGACAAAGCCTACATCATTTGGTAACAAACATATACACACTCACATACACCTCAACTATTGTCTCCTGGTGCAGTCTGATGTTCATATGTTACATTACACTAAAAAGAGAGAAGGCATAGCTGAGTAAGTGCCAACAGACCCTGACCACCTCCACACAGCTACCCAGCAACTATAAATCATTCAATAACAGCATATGACACTTTCAGGGTGTGGGGACGGGAGCACTCACAGAAATTTTTAATTCACAGACCAAGAAAACTGCTGGGAATTACAGAGTGTGATAACTGGTACCTGGGTGTGAATCATAGATAGAATCAAGTTGATTAACTAATTAATTAGATTAGATTACATATACATTTTGTTCCATAGATCCATAGTGAGGAGATCATCAAGAATATAGAATGTGTCATAAAAACAAGAACACATAATACATATTTTTGTTACACAGATACTAAGTAAAATGATTATCATGCATGTGGAGTAAGTCAACAAAGTCAGAAACATATTTTCATGTAACAGGTAACAACAAACTTCTCACAAAACATGTAAATCTGTATATGATAATTCTTGGGCTATAGAAGCCACACATCATCAAACCAAAAATTAGTTTGGAACACTTACTTCTATTGATCACATCACTGCACTGAAGGTGAACAGAAGCCAAATTTTTCATAATAGTTACAGTTTTGATACTTTGCACTCTGAAAACATTAGCTTGGCTTCATGAGCTACTCCAAAAAAGATCCCATATGCCATTATACAAAAACAAAGCTAAACATGACATGTTCTCTTTTTTATCTTTATGTTACCTATGTCTGACAACTTCCACATTCTAAATGAAGATTTTCATGGCATGGAAGTGTAATAAAATATTCCTGGATTTCTTGCCATGTTATTCTGCACTGTGCCCTTGACCAGTAGTGAGGAGCTTCTGCGTGTTCGCATCAAGGGCACCCACACATGATGTGGCTGTCTCTGCTCCATGGTCCGCAGGTGAAAAAAAAGGAGTTCCATAAGCACCCTATGAGGGCATCCATGAAGGAGCTCTGCTAGGTTTCAACCATTGCTGGTGTGATGCTATAAAAGGCTAGGAAGTTAGTTAACAGTGAAGCTGATTTAGTAGACTCTAATGCTTTTAAAATCTGAACTTTGACTGTACAAAAAAAAGCAAAACCTTTTGAAATTGATTGCTGTAAATTGGAGACCGTTGTCAGTCACCTCAATAGAGATTATTTGCTCCAGTGATCCCATCATGGCAGCCATTGTTGTCTACTGGATGTGGACAACATATGGAAAGTGGGGGTAGGAGTCCACAATAATTACCCACATGGAACCGAGAAAGTGACTGTGAAGTCAGTGTGATCTTGATCCCATAGCTGTGTTGGTGCTGGCTGTGGAGAGTGAGAGGTGGGGCTGGCTGGTGTGCTGTGCAAATGGTACACTGTTGAACCACCCATGCAACATTATCATTCATACCAGGCCAGTAGACATAGCAGTGTGCCAGCTGCTTCACCAGCTGCTTCAGCCTTTAAATTTCCAAGCAGGATTTGGAGCACCCAATGTTGCAGGGAGGATTGCACCACCACCTGGCACTATATGTCATATACTGTAAGGAGCATCACAACTTGACAAATCAGAAGTTGATTCCACTGATGAAAAAAACAGTAAAGTTTAGACACTGTTGCATCAGAGAGCTTGTTAGGCTAACCGGCTTGTCAAATTTCAAGACCCTTTGAAGAAGTGGGTTGTGCCTGGATGCTGTAGCAACATCCTGGTAACTTATAGGAAACTTGTAAAATGATTGATTGTTCCAGTTGGTTGCTTAACTGAACAAAAAACTGTATCCTGGAGGTAAAATTCACAATCTGGACCCGTCAGGGGGCAAGAAAATACATCCACATTAGAATGTTGATTGGAAGTGCAATAGTGAATGAAGTATTGGAAGTTTGTAAAATAGAGTGATCACTGATGATGGCAATGGGTCATATATTCTGGAAATTTTTCCTTATTTTCTAAAAGTGACATGACTGTTTTATGATCAGTGATAAGATGGTTGTATCTATTGTGTTCTTCCAGCTGTTGAAGGCAAAGGGTTTCAGATTAGGAGACAGGACTTAAGTAACTGGGACTGCATAGTAACAGTATATTATGGAAGGAGCAGATGTGGTTTAGAGATGCCTATGCCATGGCAACATTTTCCTTTAGTAAGAAGTTTGTGAGGGACAGAGTTTGACACGATCTGAAGATTACTTTGCTGACCTGTTTATTGACCATGTAGAGGAAACCTTCCTAGCCACCAAATATCCTCAACCCCTTGTCTGGTTCAGGTTTCATGATAATATTCTTATGTGATGGACCTAGGACCATGAAACTCCTTCGTCAATCATCTTTGTGTGCTCGTTCCATTTCATATTGCTTTGCAATATTGCACCTAAACGCTTAATTGGTGTGACTGGGACAAGCAGCTTGCCATTAAAATTGTAATTGGATGTAACACAATGTTCTTCCAAATTCATCTGCATTAATAGACATTTTTCTAGACTTAAAGCAAGCTGCCATTTATCACACCAAACACAAATTCTGTCTAAATCATCCTGTGTCCTCCTAGAGCCACTTTCCCATACACTACAGTATTATCAGTAAACAGTCACAGATTGGTCCTCGTACTGTCCATCAGATTGTTTATGTATGTACAGAACAAGGGGGATCCTATCATAGTTCTCTGGGGCACTCCAGACAGTACTTTTGTCTCTGGTGAACAATCAATATGCAGGACAACATATTGGGTTCTATTAAAAAGACTCAAAGTCACACACATATCTGAGGACTTACTCCATATGCTTCATTAACAGTCTGCAATGGCATGCTGTGTCAAAAGCTTTCCGAAAATCTAGGAATATGAAATCTGCTTGATGTCCTTCATCCATGGTTTACAATATACCATGCGAGAAAAGCACAAGCTGAGTTTTTGATACGTAATGTTTTCTAAACCCTTGCTGATTTGCGGACAGAAGCTTTTCCATCTTGGTGAGATTTATATATTTGAACTTAGGAGACACTCAATAATTCTGCAGCAAATCAATGTTAAGGGTATTGCTATGTAATTGTGCATATCCATTCTCTTACCTTTCTTATATGGGAGTCATCTGCACTTTCTTCCAGTGACTTGGTGTTTTTCACTGGATGAGAGATTCAAAATAAAAACAATCTAAGTAAGAGGCTAATGCTGAAGAGAACTATCTTTAAATCTGAACTGGAATTCCTTCTGAACCTCTTGATTTACTTGTTTCCATTTTTTTCAGTTGCTTCTCAGTGCAAGGGATGCCTGTTTCTATGTCCTCTATAGAAGATGTGATGTTTGAATGTGTCATTTAAAACTTCAGCTTTCCTTTTGCTGTTTTTATTGCCACACCAGATTGGTGAACAAGCCTTTGGCCCATTTAGCAATTTTACTCATGACCAGAATTTTCTCAGCAAGACCTTTTTCTAATGTATGATGGTGGAATTTGTATGCTTCATAAATTGATCTTTTGTAGGTGCACAAATTTCTATTAACTTTTGCTTGTCAACATTTCTGCATTCTTTGTTGAACTGAGGATGCAACAATCTCCATTTCCTCAGCATTTTCCAAATTTTGTTGTTAAGCCATTTTGGGTCTTTTCCATCCTCAATCCATTTACTCAGCACATATCTCTCCAGAATGTGATTTACAATCAGTTTAAACTTTGCCCGTTATTCCTCTATGTCCATCATACTGGAACTAAATTATGTCCATTTACTTTCCAAGTAGGATGCTAACAACTGTTATTGGCTCTTTTGAGCATAAAAACTCTCCTAGCCTTCTTGATGGATTCATTACCCTTAGTAACCACCATTGCTACAATGACATCATGATCACTGATCCCTGCCTCTGTACTGTTTCTGGTGATAAGGACACACTTGTTTGTAGCTATAAGGTCTAAAATATTTTCGTTGAGTGTGAGTTGTCAAACAACTTGCTCAAGACACTGTTTGGAAATTGTGTTCAGAACTACTTCACCAGATTTTCTGTCCATGCCACCTGCAATCAACCCATAGATGTTCCAGTCGGCATTCAATAGGCTAAAGTTGCTTTCAACTAATACTGCATGAGCAGGGCAGTTCTGCACTATTGAATATAGATTTCCTTTGAATGATTTACAACTTTTACAGGGGAATTGGGTGGCTGGTAAAAATACCTGGCAATTAACTTGAGTTCACCAAGGCCACTTACTCATGTTGGAAAACTTCAAAATCAGACTAGCTTTTGACCTCAACAGGGATAATATTTGTGTGATAGCAATGAACACTCTCCCTCCTATGGTACCTAACATATCTTTTCAATGTATGTTCCACACTTACTTAAATATTTCATAGCTTTCTACTTTGCATTTTATCCATCTCTTGATTCCAAGTGTAATTTGGGTGTCACTGCTTTTATGAAGGGTGGTAATTTCAGGGACTTTGTTACAAATGCTACAACAATTTACTGTTAAAAGTTTGAAATTCAAAATATTTTTACTTTGTACACAGCCTGATCTTGCTCTCTGTATATAAATCCATGAGCATACATCAGAGAATCTTAAACTATCACCTAGCCTAAGAGGCCCCTATGTGCACTCCAAGAGTATTCTGGTACCCCAGTACCTGCTTTCTCTATGTAATGTGTACCTGACCCGCTGAGGAGAATCCTATGAGTCTTCACCCTATAACACAGGTCTAAAAATCTACAGCCAAAACTTAGCCTGTGCATGAGACTCTATACTTGCCTCCAAATCAAAGGACCCTGATTAATTCTGGGTAAGCTCTGCTTGCACTCTGCGAGCAAAGCCAGCAGTCCTCACCTCTTCTTCTTACCTTTACTCTTCCAGTTATTAAATTCCACAGACTGGTATGGTCTGGTGATATTAAAGGAACTCTAGATCTCTTTAGTGTCATCCCTAAGGACCAAAACACATGAACAGTTTCCAGAGGACATTTGTTGCACACAGGGACGGTTTAAGGCCCAAACAACACAAGCAGTCATTTGGGACAAGAAGTTGAGAGGGGTGGCAAAACTGTCCAAGTGCAGCGTAGATGGCTTCAGGATATTAAATGAAACAGAATTTTCAGAGACATGGGCTGCCTTGAAGAATTACATTATTGAATAAAAAAAGCATTAAAAATTGTTTTTACAGTTTGCATTAACTGATATCCAACATAAATAATATTGCTATATACTGAATATCAACCAAACTTCTTTACATTTTTAGAAAAAACTGCCAACTAGGACAAAACACAAAATGTTGCTTGAACACTGCTGAGCTGTATCAAGTACATCCCTATCAAAAGTGATGTGACATTACTACACTGTGGTTTGCAAACCAGCTCCATCAACTCATTTATTAGAAACTATGACATGTAAACTGAATCTGAAACAGTGTATGACTGTGCATCTTTCACTGAGCATAAAGCACTGCCAGGTGCTTAAGTGTTGGAGAAGAAAACCTAAGACTTACAAATTAGACCTCAGTTGTGAACACTGCTACTAAGCTTTGCTTTGTTGAACTCAGACTGATAGTTGATTCAACCTGTTATGACACCAGACCTGTTGTGAATATACTGCCTTGTACATCACTGCCATAACTTGCATCTTAGTAGGCCTGAAGATAATTTTCTTATACTGATGGATAAATACCATAATTTAAAGTGACTTTAACATACTTCTTTATTCTTTCCATGTAATTTCAAGGAATCTTAATAGGTTTCTCAATGAACTGTTTAACACTGTTGACTGAGATGGCACTGTCTGGTCTTGCTCCTATTAACAACCTGCTGGCACCAGTAAATGTAGAAAATTGGAACCGTCTGCTAACTGTTCCACTTGCATGCCAAGTAGTTAGTTATGTTCCAGATATGATAACAAATTCTCTCCATAGCTATCTCAGCAGATAGCAATTGTAACAGGATCCTTATCGGCTGTCAGTCCATCATCACAATGTACTGTAAGATTTAATTGATTATTTGTGCCTTGGTTGATGAATTCAGATAAGTGTACATTTGTCTCATGGAGGCCAAGTTTGTATAAAACTGCTGTCAAATGTTGCTTCCAGAACCTAGAGGCTTGTTCCAGATATTCAAGTTTCAATTCAGTTCAAAACACACACACACACACATATTTTATTTATTTATTTTTTTTTTTTTGCTAATACAAATAGTCTTAGCTAAATTTCTACAAAGAATAGCAGTTTGAACATAACACATGTATCTGGAGTTTGCAAGGAATGATACTATCTGCACTGAGTGACTGGGCTAAAGTTTTATGAAATGATGTTGTTTATGGCAAAATATCACTTATTTTAGACACAAATTTAATAATCTGTGATCTCTGAGTTGATATAGTTTGTTAGTCAAAAGAGATGTACCTGTTATGAAATCATCTACTACATAGTGTTCCCAGATATCAAGGAAATTAATGATTACTTGATAACTGGGACTAATTGGTAACAAATATGGGTCCCCATTCACAAAACTTTTTAGTTTAGTACTGATGTCCATAGATTTTCTTTTAAAGGAGCACTGCCTACTGTGAAGAAACTAATGGTGTAGTTATGGGTAGCCATCTGTCAACTGTGTTTACCAATATATACATGGAAGACTTTGAAGACAAAATGCTAGAATCAGCACCATTCAAACCAACAGTTTTCTACAGATATGTTGGCTATACTTTCCTCATGCAGTCATACAGGAAATAAGCAAGTTTCCTTGGAACACCAGAACTCCACGCACTTTGAAATACAGTTCACCTTGAAGTGGAGCAAAACAGCCAGCTATCATTCTTGTATGTATTCATACAGAGAAGATAAGAGAGAAATTTGTGACAGAGTATCTACCACAAGGCAGTTCCTATAAAACAACACTTTCATATGTCCTGCTGGTTATCGCAGATCACAAGGGGAAGGGGTGCTAAACATGCTGATCCACAGAGCACATGTGGTTTATCATGAAGGAAGTTTAGCACCAGAACTAGCTCATCTCAAGGCTGTGACTCAGAAAAATGTTGATAGTGACTGCTAAAGTTGGTCCACCTTCAGACAGGTCACACAGCTGACACCTGAGGAAATTAAGCCCATAGTGACAGCTTACATCCCAAATGCTGGGAACATATTGGGAAAATTAGCAGAATTTTATGCCAACACTTCAAATGTCAGCCGGTCAAGATTAAATGCTTTTTGTTGTCAGTAAAAGATGATCTGGGATTCAGAAAGCTGGTATATACTACATACTATGCAAGTGCAGCAAGGCACACATTGGAAACATGATTTGAGCTGTTGAAGAAAACTGCATTGAACATAAACAGCACACTGATCACCAGCAGCCAACTAAATTAGTAATTGTTCAGCATTGTCAAAAAACAAACCATAAAATGAGTTATGAAGACACAAACATTTTGGAAAATACATCCCTCTCTTGGGATTGTGTATACAAGCAGGCCATTTGAATCTGCTATGAAAGAGCCTAATCAGAAAAGACAATGGAGATTAACTTAGTGAAGTTCGGAACTTGGCACTGAAGCTGCTCCAAGTGTAGCAGAGGCAAAACAAGACATAGCAGTATGGAGGTGGTGCACAACATGAGGTTCACCACTCAATCCCTGAGAATGAGCCATCCGCACCACTGTGAGTTGAGTATTGCACTGTCAAGGCATGGGCTGGGTTCGGAGGGGGGAAGATGGCAAGTATGCATATCATAGCCACAACTCAGGACATAAATCAGCAGGAATAATCTGTCAATGATGGCACATTACACCATCAAAAATCATTGTACAACAATCAATACATCTGGCTGAATACCTGAGAGGTTCCTTCAGAGCTTATGGAATACACATATACACACCTACATGCAAAGGTGCGTGGCTTCATTGTCTCAGATGACTACAGTGAGCCATCATTGCAGGTTTGCTGTGGGGAAGGACTATGTGGTGCGTAGTGGTTAGGGGGAGAAAGAAGAAGGGGGGCTAGGAGAAGAGTTGGGGAAGGGCTGCTGACAGCTGGGAGGGAGAGGTGTCAAAAGCACGGAAATCACTCTGGAGCAGGTCAAAGGAGTTGTATACTGCAAACCATGTCATAGAGAAATGGATTGAGAGGGGGAAGGAGAAAAGAGGAACTGGAAGACTGTAGAGAGGAAGAAGTGAGTGCAGGAAGATTGAAATGGGGTTTTAGGGTCAGGTGTGCAGGTGGGTGTGGATCAAGGGTTAGTGGTGATTATGAATGGATTATCAAAGTGAAGTACTTTTAGTAAGGACAACAAATGAGGAATATTCTGCCCACAAATCTTCCCATCACTCATAAAGTGATGTTCCACAGCGCAACCTATGAAATATCCTAATCCATCCATACACCACTCCCACCCCTAATCCATACCCAAGACTCAGGTGGAATATCTTTCCAACAAACCTGGCCAGCACATCTTTCTCCAATTTTGTCACAGGCATATTCCTTTCCAACAGTGATCATATAATACACGAGCTCTGCTGTAAATTCTGCACAGCCCTTCTTGTGAGCATGTCCATCAACAGTTGGCCATCCAAATAAATGGCAGTCAGAAAACTGTGGTCCAGTGAAGAGTTGACTATTTAACAACAGAACACACTGCTGGGCACAACAAGCTCAACTTCAATGGCTGCTTCAGTGTCTGTGTCCCCACCCCCCTTCCCCCCGCCAATCCCCAGGGACATTTCTCTGAATCACATAAATGAAAACTGTCCATTCAAAATAATCTTTGATTCTGTACTCCACATGGCCTTAGTCTCCACTATGTCCTGTCCTACAGCTACTCTGCCCCTGTTCCTATAACCTAACTTCACTCATTCTGCACTCTTGTCTTCTTCTCCACAGTCTCCAACTTCTTCTGTTCAAACTCTTCCTCCCAATCCACTATATGCTGTGCACAAAAAACTCTGTCTGGTGTGGTTGCTACCACTCCCTCGAAGCCATCAGCCACCCTTCTCCAACCTTCCCTCCCACTCTTCACATCCTTTTTCGCCTAGCCTCCTCCACCAGACACCTCTTACACCCCTCCCTTTGCATGGCCAGCACGATTTAGCCATCTGTGACAATGCAGCCATGCAAGTGAATGTGTGAGTATGTGTGCTCTGTCAGCTCTGAAAAAAGATTTGTCCAAAAGCTCAACAATATTCTCATTCTTGTTTATGTTATTACGAATGAGCCAGTGCTTCCAACTGTATGATGGGTTGTCTTCTTTACTACTTCACAGATTAGACATTTGCACTGGAGTAATGTCATGATGGATGTTGTCTGTAGATGATGACTTATTTGAAACTAGAGCAGGACTCAATACTTCCGATGTTGATGTTTCCTTTCTGCTGCTATTTCTATTACATAACCTTCCTGTAAAAATATCATATCTGTGTACTTTTATTTGCCAGTAATATAGAAGCCAAACACAGTACTCAGCAAAACAATTCTTTTTAGGCAATATATCGTGTGTTTGCCCCTTTCCAATACTTGAACCACACATACATAATTTGTGAGGGACATTGGAGTACTCTTCTAAAACTATAATGTTTGCTGATGGTACACATGTATTGAAAAAGTACTCAAACACACCCACAAGAGACACAGCCACCAGGCACATGTACCAGGCTTTCAACAATGTCATGGCAAACAGCTTAATCCTTAATCTTCCAATCATATTACACTATTCAAAACAAAAGAAAATTTCTAACAGGTGCCAGAAATAGAGACAAATGGCCAGCAATTAGGTTAAACTTGATGTGAGAAGTTGCCAGGTGGAAAATAAACTGGGGTTTCACCACAATCTGGATGAGTTACCTACATCTACACTACCAAAAACATGTTTCTCATATTAGGTGCATTGTGCTGCCACCTACTGCCAGGTGCTCCATATCAGCAAACTCAGTAGTCATTAGTCATCGTGAGAGAGCAGAATGGGGTGCTCCTCAAAACTCGTGGACTTCAAATGTGGTCAAGTGATCGGGTGTCACTTGTATCATATTGTATCATACATCTGTACATGAGATTTCCACACTCCTAAACATCCCTGGGTTCACTATTTCCAATGTGAAAGTGAAGTGGAAATGTTAATGGACATGTACAGCACAAAAGCGTACAGACTGATCTTGTCTGTTGACTGACAGAGACCACTGACAGTTCAAGAGGGACATAATCTGTAATAGGCAGACACCTATCCAGACCATCTCACAGGAATTCCAAACTGCATCAAGATTCACTGTAAGTACTATAACAGTTAGGTAGGAGGTGAGAAAACTTGTATACCATGGTCGAGTGGATGCTCATAAACCACACATTATGCTGGTAAATGCCAAACCACACCTCGCTTTGTGTGATAAGCTTAAACATTGGATGATTGAGCAGTGGAAAAACATTGTGTGGAGTGATGAATCATGGTACACAGTGTGGCGATTGGATGGCGAATGCCCAGTGAACGTCATCTTCCAGCATGTATAGTGCCAACAGTAAAATTCGGAGATGGTGGTGTTACGGTGTGTTCATGTTTTTCATGGAGGGCCTTGCACCCCTTGTTGTTTTGCATGGAAGTATCACAGCACAGGCCTACATTTATGTCTTCAGCACCTTCTTGCTTCCCAGTGCTGAAAAGCAATTCGGGGATGGCGATTGCATCTTTCAACATGATAGAGCATCTGTTCGTAATGCACGGGCTGTGGTGGACTGGTTACATGACAATAACATCCCTGTAATGGACTGGCCTGCACAGAGTTCTGACCTGAATCCTATAGAACACCTTTGGGATGTTTTGGAATGCCGACTTTGTGCCAGGCCTCACCAACTGACATTGATATCTCTTCTCACTACAGCACTCTGTGAAGAATGGGCTGTCATTCCCCAAGAAACTTTCCAGCACCTGACTGAACGTATGCTTGTGAGAGTGGAAGCTATCATAAAGGCTAATGGTGGGCCAACACCATATTGAATTCCAGCATTACCAATGGAGGGTGCCACAAACTTATAACCCATTTTCAGCCAGATGTCCGGATACTTTTGATCACATAGTATGCATCGATACTCTGTGAGCCACCTTATTCACAGTGGGCCAGAATCCTGAAAACATGGCCAAAATTTCAAAATTGGTCCAATATGGCCAAATAAGGGTGTAATGGGGTTTCTAACCCTTTTGATAACGATTTTTATATCAAAATTGAAAAATTCAAAATTGTGGCTCCAATAAGGTGATAAAATCTGGCAGAAATTAATTAAGTGCACAAAAAATGAATAAAAAGTTCTTGGGTGTCCAGCCATGTAAAGTGATCAAAACTGCACAAGCTTACAGCCAAACACTCCATGGACATTGTCAAGTGGTATGACCGCATGTGAGCTGCAGGCATACCTCTTATATATACTAGCTGCCAACTGTGATGCCACTGGTGCCTGTGGCATCGCCATATATGGGCATATGCCGATTCAACATTCAATGGATGTGGGGTTACCAATGTGACCCACCATCAAGAATAATAAGAAAGACATCTGACCTTCTCAAGTGCTCTTTAGTGGAAGATGCTGTGGTCAAGAATCTTGTCCCATGGGCACCTAGACCACCTACTGCTTATGCCTTAACGAAGATCAACAAAGATGGGATACCATTCCACCTCGTCATATTGACCACTGGTTCATCAACATACAAGTTGGTGAAGCACTTTGACAATCTCCTTTCTCCAACGTGTGGGACACTGTGAACATCGTATTAAAAATTCACCAGATTTTATCAACCAGATTAACTGTCCTCAACTTAGTGATATTGAGATATTGGTCTTCTTTCGATATGGTGACATTGTTTATGAATGTGTCTGTCAAAGACTGTATGGATGTAATATTCCAGTTCTTTGTAAGTGAAGTGGTCAAGTTATTTAGGCACTCTCTCTCTCTCTCTCTCTCTCTCTCTCTCTCTCTCTTTTTATTTTTTACAATGGTCAGTATTAGGATCAGACAGACAGTGTTGCAATGGGTAGCCTGCTAGCTTCAGATATTACAAACCTTTTCATGGAGATTTTTGAGGATATTGTCTTAGAAAAGGTGTCATTAAGGCATAACTGTTTCTCGTCATACACTGACAACACATTCATCATTTGGCCTGTTCATAGGGTGAACATTTTTGCAGCCCTTGTAATTACCGAAGGAATTATATCTTCGTCCATTAATAATTTCTGTGTGCAACTTCACAAATACAAAATATATTTCACTTATCTGGGTATAATCAGTTTCCATGGGTGTTTTATGGTTGTATTAAATGAATGCATAACAATGTGGACAAAATAAATGTAAATCTGTGGTTGTGTTACTTCACCGACCACTTAACTGTTGTTTTTATGGTCTACAAATTTCCAAACAAGTTTAGCAGTATTGTCATCATCCTGGCTTATAAAATAGGACTTCAACAATGGCCAGTTCTGGAGCAATCTATGTACAGATAAAAAAAAGAGTCAAAAAGCATGGAGGAACATGCTGGGTTAATGTGGAGTAATCTGACCCCTGGAACTTGAAAAAGTTCTTCAGCTCACTCGCCTTCTTTACACTTGAAGAAAACTCATTAAGTACCTTAACCACTAACATTTCAGCATCACATAATAGTAGTTTTAGTCCATATGTTGCAGTATTGTGCAGTATGTGACAATGTGCTGCAATAAAATGTGCTGCTTGAAACATTTTTTTTGCAACTCCTCAAAAACAGATTTGTTTTGTCTGTAATTGACAGAACAGTTGTCCACACCAAAAGCAAGTAGTTGCAATCCTGAAAGATCAGTCTTAATGATGCTCTCTTTAAGTTTCTTGGCTATAGAAGTTGATGTTTCATCAATGTCTTTGCAAAAGTCTATAACAGCTGAAGTCATTCCTATTTCTTGGTTGAAGTACCGGATAGCAACTGGAAACAATTTCATATTTCGTTTATTTGAGGCATCACATGTAATCGAGAAAGGAGTTGTACTAAGTTTTTTCAGAATTTGTTGCCGAGAATGTGAAGCCAATACATTCTCTACTATAGCTTCAGCTTTAGTCCATCCACAGTGAATTTTGGATGATAGTTTCGAATTTTGAAACAAAAAGTGAGATAGGAGAGCATATCCACAGTCTTGTAAAGGTAACTGTAATGATGTTTTACTCCATGATATGTTAATATTAGTTCCATTGCTGGCAATTCCTCTTCCTGGCTAGTTCCCACTGGCATGAAATACCTTTGAACAGTGAAGTTTCCTAACACATCTCACACCTTATCAATATGAGCCTTGGTATTGGCATGATGCTTTACCATTTTCACTGAGCTGTATTTCACTATAAAACTTACATGGCATGTTTTACAATATCCGATATATTTGTACTGTTTCAAAACTCACTTTCTTTCTTGTAGCCATTTGTCATTGAAATGACACCCACAGTGCTATTTTTTTTTTTTTAGCCTGCTGCGTTTGATAAGCTCACTATACTACAATTTTATATATGTACACATATCATTCAGTCACTACAATGACATTCTTAATCACTTCAATTTCAAACTAAACACATGCTGTGTGAGGTTCACCTAACACAGCTACAACAAAACACATCAATCAGTTGCACACAGCAATGGGTATACTTGGCATGTTCATTTGTTTGGTATTCCTTTTAAAATTAGTAGGTCTTTATTGCAAGCACCTATAATAAAATGAAAATTAGACATAGCCATGGATTGTTTTGTTGTTTTCTGCCACTATATTATATAACTGTAGAGAAGAACAAATACACATAAAATGATATTGTAACTGTGCTTTACTGTCCACATGGAAGTGACATGCAGCTGCCCTAAGAAAATACAAGCTATTACTGGCCTAGCTTTCCTAGTTTGTTCTTACTGGAACAGTCTTCAAATGACTTGATGATAATGTTCACCACAGTGTGATAAAAATATAGAGCCTTTTTGATGTGTCATGTTGCACAATTGAACGTGCCAACTTATATTAAAATACACTGGAATTCATTGTAACAAATCCACAATGCTCCCAACTTGTGACATAATCTGATAAAAATATTGAAACCAAACAATAATCAGATTTAAAACTTTAACTGACCCCATTTTCATTAGTTTGCATCTGTAAAAAATTTAAAAAATGAAATTAGTAAATATGAATATAACCTAATTTAATGAGGCCTGATAACAGGACATTTGATGTCCAGTTGGGACGTTTGACCAGACACAAGAGTTTTTATTTAAAAACTGGACTGTTCAGTTGGCAACCCTGTAGCAGATGTACCTGTTACACAATGTCACTTATATGAACTACTTTTCACTCTTTTCAACTTTTATGCTTGGAAATTCCCATTGCCACAGAGAGAAACTTTTTTCTTTAAAACAGTTCCAAATGTGTATGGACATGTTTCTTTACAATTTGTTAAAAAACACAGTGGCTCACTGTTATGAAAATAAATCAATCAAGTTATTAACATAATTAAATGTTATGGTGCATTAATTTTTTACTAAAACATTATACTGTTTTGAAATTGCTGCTCAGTAAATGTAAGTCATCACTATTGTTGTTTCTCAACATGAAAACAATAATGATCAGATCATAGTCTTCCAGAAAACTTCTCAAGATTTGTCATATTTTCATAGTAATGTATTTGACAGTAAAAGTTCATATCTCACACATGATATATGAGGAAATTATTGGTGGCAATGCAGGAAGTAAAGATGTTTACAGGTTGTGTTGTTGACAGCTTGATTGAAGGCTAATGTTCTACATCATTGTGAATCAGAATCAGAATTTTTATCATCCCATAACATACAAAATCAAATCACAGATCTGATATACTGGGGACTTGTCAACATTACATTTACATTTCAGTTAGAAATTTTATATACAGTATTACAAAGTAATATATGACAACAGCATTTACGTAGTGAAGATATTTTTACAATCATTTATTCAACACAAAACTGCTAAGCTTAATTTACAAGTGATGTTTCCTTTTGTAATGTACCCTCTTTCGTCCAGGGTGAAAATCAAATATCAAGCAACAAACTTTCAATTCATTTAAATGCTATTTCAAACCCTGAGATTACGATGATCAATTAACGACACCCCACCAGCTTGGGTGGTCTGTATCTACAACAGACGATGTTAAGCTTAATATTTAGACAAAAGAATGATACATCACAGAATACTAAAACTAATTAAAATACCTTACCTTTAGATGCTGAATTTGGTCTCGTTGTCTTGATTCTCGCCATGGTGCGTTCCATCCATCTAAAATTGTTATTATTAGGTCCGGGTCTTTGTGTGCTAATGAAAACTGGTAATCGCTTTTTGTTTTACTATTGATTCTTCATTTTTATTAATTTAACTTTTTCACAATAATTTCCATCTTTATATCACTTACTATTTAGGATACTCTCTATATAAGACGACAGACTTCCTTCCGTACTCCCATCAACAGTCCACCTCACAAAAACCACGCTCTCCCCACAACAGTCCAACTAACAACTCCAACAGTCAACTTAACAATGTCCGACTCTCTACCTTTCACACACGAATGTCTTTGGTTCATAATGGTGCCAACATATTCTCCAGAAATAAACAAATAAAGTTCACATTATAGAATAATATAATAAAAAAGATTTGGGCAAAATTAAATACTACATACAATAATATTAAATAAAACAAATCATAGAAATGAAATTGGAGCAAGGGCAGATGCGACTATAAGGGTGGTATCGCACTCTTCAGTAGCCCGTTACATTACACTTTGCTCAGACTTCCACATCATCATTCATAAATTCTTCTACGGAGTAATAACATTTCACCACTAATAACTTGTGCAGCTTTGGTTTCAGTTGCCCTAGCTCCATAATGTTTATTTGTTTCTTTTTTTAGCGTGCTGTAGATTTTCATGCCCATATATTCTGGGGTTTGTGCATATAACTTTAACCTGTAAGTAGGAAACATGAAGTTTGTCTAATTCCTAGTGCTGTATTGATGCTTAAAATTGTTGTCTGTGAATAACGAAGGGTTACTATATACAAAAATAATCAGTTTATAGACATACAAATAAGGGGCACTTAATATTTTTAGATTTCTTGACAGTGGTTGAGAATATTATTTTGTTCTTGTGTTACACATATGTCTAACAACCGATTTTTGTAATTTTAATATTCTAATAAATTACCCCAAAAGATAATGCCATACCTCATAACAACTTCAAAATAGCTGTGATAAACTGCTTTTCTTATCTCCATACTAGTTGAATATGACAAAATCTTCATAGCAAAGGTTAGGCTGTTTAACTTATTTGTAAGTATTCTATATGTGAAGACCTGGATAAATTTTGGCCCAAATGTATTCCTAAACATTTAACACAATTTGATTCTTTCAGTTCCTGGTTTCTGCAGGTAACATGAATTTTCTTTATCTTACAGATTTTAGTTTTAAACTGTCATAAATATGTTTTCCATAGATTCAATTTTAACGCATGTAGTTGGAACCAGTTTTCTAAACTGTCTAGTAGATTTGTGACAGTCAAGGCAATTTGTTCTCAGTGATTGATTTCGATGAGGGCAGACGCATCACCAGTGAATAAAACTGAGTGTGTGCAATACCTAACATATTGTAAAGATTCTTTTGAATGTAACTGTACATTTTATCAGTTATTCTTGATATCTAACAGTTACAGGATCACCTGCAGTGAATATTGGTAAGTTTTCGATTACTTTGTTACATACATTTCTATACACTGACAAAATACTTCTATGCTACTGGTAAAGTCATCAAAATTTTTGTAAGAATCATCTGGTTGTATATGCACACATGTAATATGCAAATGATGTGCTAGATATTTCATTTCTAGTAATATGTGTCACTATGACAGTAGTTGGTTTCTTCTTCTAACAATAAAACTGCTGCAGTAACAAGCAAATATTAGTTCAAGATTTCTGAAAACGTGCTTGTTCCATAGTCAAACATTTTTCTTGGCGTAGATTTCAACTGTTCTAAAACACTATTTAAAATGAGTTACTGTCAAATTCTGCTTGTAAAGCTTTTATTTTTGATGTGTTGTATTGTACAATATAAAGATTTTTTCTTGACCAATATGGCTATACTTTGTTGTGCTGTTGAGTAACATTTTGACCGAGCTGCCAGCATCTTATGCACATCATTATCAAATATTTCTTCAGTCAGTTTGTACATTCTGTCAACAGTAGTCTATGCACTGAGTGATTTTTACTGTTTTGCATCCGTGAACCTTCCAAGAAAGTGAATTTTCAATACCTTTGAGCTTCTTTATGTGTGTGAGCTCACTTTCCATCTTGATGTTAAGTAATCAGAATTGCAGTATATTTGGAATCTTATTATGGATGCAATACTGACTTCTCAAAGTATATCATTTGTCTTGTGGTCCTGAACCCATAATCTGATGGAATATTGAACTGTGGCCCAATAAATATAAACTTCAAATAAAAAATTACATTGATTTTTAGTTGCTGTGAACATAAAAACATGCAAAAATAACATAGAATTAAAAATTCAGTGCAGATTACAACACAATGATACAGATTTTATTCTTTCAAATACTTTGAAAAATCTGTTACCTATATCAATAACTCATTCATGCATTCACAAATCATGTTCTTTAAATCCCATGACCCATTCAGGGATGTGGAACGAGTCAAGTTATACATTAAAAGGCAGAAAGAGCCACTGCTAACTACACTCCTGGAAATGGAAAAAAGAACACATTGACACCGGTGTGTCAGACCCACCATACTTGCTCCGGACACTGCGAGAGGGCTGTACAAGCAACGATCACACGCACGGCCACCGTCAGTGTCAGCCAGTTTGCCATGGCATACGGAGCTCCATCGCAGTCTTTAACACTGGTAGCATGCCGAGACAGCGTGGACGTGAACCGTATGTGCAGTTGACGGACTTTGAGATAGGGCGTATAGTGGGCATGCGGGAGGCCGGGTGGACGTACCGCCGAATTGCTCAACACGTGGGGCGTGAGGTCTCCACAGTACATCGATGTTGTCGCCAGTGATCGGCGGAAGGTGCACGTGCCCGTTGACCTGGGACCGGACCGCAGCGACACACGGATGCACGCCAAGACCGTAGGATCCTACGCAGTGCCGTAGGGGACCGCACCGCCACTTCCCAGCAAATTAGGGACACTGTTGCTCCTGGGGTATCGGCGAGGACCATTCGCAACCGTCTCCATGAAGCTGGGCTATGGTCCCGCACACCGTTAGGCCGTCTTCTGCTCACGCCCCAACATTGTGCAGCCCGCCTCCAGTGGTGTCGCAACAGGCGTGAATGGAGGGACGAATGGAGACGTGTCGTCTTCAGCGATGAGAGTCGCTTGTGCCTTGGTGCCAATGATGGTCGTATGCGTGTTTGGTGCCGTGCAGGTGAGCACCACAATCAGGACTGCATACGACCGAGGCACACAGGGCCAACACCCGGCATCACGGTGTGGGGAGCGATCTCCTACACTGACCGTACACCTCTGGTGATCGTCAAGGGGACACTGAATAGTGCACGGTACATCCAAACCGTCATCGAACCCATCGTTCTACCATTCCTAGACCGGCAAGGGAACTTGCTGTTCCAACAGGACAATGCACGTCCGCATGTATCCCGTGCCACCCAACGTGCTCTAGAATGTGTAAGTCAACTACCCTGGCCAGCAAGATCTCCAGATCTGTCCCCCATTGAGCATGTTTGGGACTGGATGAAGCGTCGTCTCACGCTGTCTGCACGTCCAGCACGAACGCTGGTCCAACTGAGGTGCCAGGTGGAAATGGCATGGCAAGCCGTTCCACAGGACTACATCCAGCATCTCTACGATCGTCTCCATGGGAGAATAGCAGCGTGCATTGCTGCGAAAGGTGGATATACACTGTACTAGTGCCGACATTGTGCATGCTCTGTTGCCTGTGTCTATGTGCCTGTGGTTCTGTCAGTGTGATCATGTGATGTATCTGACCCCAGGAATGTGTCAATAAAGTTTCCCCTTCCTGGGACAATGAATTCACGGTGTTCTTATTTCAATTTCCAGGAGTGTACTTCTGTAAAGTATGCTCAGAACAAATTGTAACTATTATTTGTCTTCTCACACAGATAATTAAGTAATTACTTCTGGATTACTTTACATGTGTGTAATAGAAGGAGTACAACTACTAGCTGTTACTTACACTACTTAGTTGTTGTTTATCTCTAATACTTCAAACAAATCACTTATTTTGCACAGATTACTCTCGGTTGTCTACAAAATTTCAAAGTCAACACCTGTTTAATGTACATATTAGAGTCATACAGAATTTACATTCTTCCATGCAAATATTCTAATAAATTGTGTCAGTAGTGGTTATGAGACACTCTTTTACTTTGTTTTTTAATATCTGAGGATGTTTAACTTCCTGCCTGATGTCTACTAAAAAAATCCTAAATTTCGTCTTGATATTAACTACAAATACCAGTAGGGGGTGTATGTATCTGTAGATAAGTGTAAAAATCACTTTTCCAACTGCACACTTCTGCCAAATAAGTATTATTTTTACCTTAGCAGCATTGCTCAGAAAACTAGGCCACAGGCTGGTACTGAGCGAAAATACATCACGTGTGCCAGCAAGCCTTTCTGCAGATTGATATAGTGAGAGACTCCCCTAAATGCAAAGGGTTCTTAAATAGCTGATGCTTTTGGTTAACTTATTCACATGCTGTTATCACCTAGTTTATTAACCATCTGGATGCATAAGAATTTCACACATGGAGTTTCATCCAGTGTGTACCCTGTGATGTCTACTTCTGACACCTTTGTCAATTCATTTGTTTCACAGTGTGTAATAAAAGTTTTTGTTGAGATTAATGGTTAAGTTCTTAGTGGTAAACCAGTTGTAAGCCTTGTTCTTCTGGCTGATGTGGCATGGATATGTTTGGGCATTTAACCAATGTACTTACATAATTAAGCACTACAATTTTTGAAGAGATCTCCAATGTCCTAAATTCTTTACTCTGTAAATGAATCCCTCACTGAAAAATGGAATTCTGTAATGTAAAATCACATTGTATTTGTGGTGTTATATACTAGTATCATCATACCAAGCTTATTACTGCCCTGCCAATCCACAGTCATCTTGGAGACACATCCTCTGTTGCACATGCGAGTAGTGCCACCACTAAGCCAGCTTAAGAGGACGCCGCACTGATGCCAGCAGTCTAATCATGGAGATCACTTGGAGCCTTCATAACATTACCAGTTAGCCTCTCTATTATTGTGATGGTTTATAATGAATGTGATTATCTAATGGAATAGTGTGGATTACTGTTTGGACTTGCAGAAAAAAGTTAAGTAAATAACATTACATACACATTAAGTGTGCCACTAATAATTGTGCAATCTGTCTCAGCACCTATCTATTCTTCCGCAACCATTCTTGGACTGATCTAACAATATTACCTGCCCTTTCAATTTTTATAAACAGTAATGATCTCCAGTTTTATATGTAAGGTAGGCCTACTCTGTTTTAAGTATTTACTACTTGGGTATTACACATACCTAATTAAATATTCTGAAATATCAAAATAGCTTTTTTATGTGGCAAAGTACACTGTTGCTGTTATACATATGTATTGTGTTATTTTGTATTGTCAATAGCAATCATGTCTGTCACCTAAAGATTTTTGTGTCTCTCAGACAGATGATTTAGAAAAACTGAGTGTGCAATGCCTGTCTAAGAAATCCAGTGGGTCTATCTTTGATAAGCCATTTTTCGTCTCTGTGTATTCAACTATTGTCAGAGAGAGTTCATTGTGTTTAATGCCCAATGATTTGAATTTAGTATCATCTGTCTCACTACTAATGCTATTAGGGAGTTGACCACTACCAGGAAAACTGGGACATACCAGGTGTACCGGTATGAAACGGGCGTTTTTTTGTGAAAATGAAACACTAATTTTGAAATGAAAAGTAAAAACATTTTATTCAAAGTACTGACCATTGCTTTCTATACATTTTGACCACCTTTCTGGCAATTTGCGGACACCACGCCAATAGAAATGTTTGTCTTTTGAAGCAAACTAATCAGACACCCAATTTTCAACTTCTTCGTAGGAATCGAAGTGTTCCTCAGCCAATGTGTGTCCCATTGATGAAAAGAAATGGTTGTCGGAAGGGTCCAAGTGTGGTGAATATGGCAGGTGGGGTAGCAGCTCACAGCCAAGTGTTTTGATTGTATCCTGAACCAGTTTTTTTGTGTGCAGGTGCATTGTCATGTAAAACAATTACTTTGCCATGTCTTCTGGCCCATTCTGGTCTTTTTTCGATCAATGAATAGTTCAAATTGATCATTTTTTGTCTGTAGCAATTAGTATTTACAGTTTCACCAGGCTTTAGAAGCTCATGATACACCACACCTTTCTGATCCCACCAAACACAGAGCATTGTCTTCTTGCCGAATTGATCTGGTTTTGCACTCGATGTTGATGGTTGTCCTAGATTAACCCACGATTTTTCCCCTTTTGGATTCTTAAAATAAATCCATTTTTCATCACCAGTAACAATTCGATGCAAAATTGATTTTATTTCATGTCTTTGAAGCAAATTTTGACATATGGTTTTTTGGTTTTCCATCTATGTTTAATTCAATTCATGTGGCACCCATTTTCCACACTTTTGGCTCATTGCCATAGCTTTCAAACGGTCCGAAATTGTTTGTTGTGCAACATTTAGCATTGCTGCCATTTGCTTCTGACTCAAAGTATCATCTTCATCCAATATTGCTTGCAATTCGGCGTCTTTGAAGTTTTTTGGTGCTCTTCCATGTTCTTCATTTCTTACATCAAAATCATTATTTTTGAACCATTGAAACCATCTTTTGCATGTTGCTTCTGATAGAGCATGTTCACCAAATGCCTCAACAAGCATTCGATGCAAGTCTGCAGCACTTTTTTTCAAATGAAAACAAAAAATTAATACTTTCTGCAAATCGTCACTTTCTGGTACAAAATTCGACATTGTTAACATGATGAAAACATATGATGTTGTTTGTTCCATGACTTGATGTATACTAAATATCTTTGACAGATGTCATACCAACCAAACAAAAAAAAATTAAGGATCATTCACAACAAATGTTCCCTATCGACACATTTGTATCTTAATGCTCATTTCATACTGGTATACCTGGTATTCTCTAATATCAGTGAATAACTTGGATTTTTGTGATGTAATACATTTGAATAGTTGCTGTGAGATAGTTGACTGTTGTTCATTTGTTGTTTACATATATTTGGTACTATTAAATTTCATTTTTGATCAGAACACATACATCATCAGCAGATGTAACACTTTTTTAATATTCTTTAATATAAATAGTAGATCAAGTAGAAGAGTTGAACGACTTGGCATAATAGTGTTCAGATTTTCACCTACAGTGGAGTCTGTCAATGTGACACCAATGTATTCAGATACGGCTCTTGCAGATGGCTCTGGAGATGCGGTATACATCTTAGAATTTGAGATGCCATCAGAAAGTTTGATGCCGTACATAAAGAAACATCTGTCATACTTACAGACGACACTAAGAGATTAATTTTCCTTGTTCAGTTGAAAGATAATTGGTATTTGTGAGGCACAATATGCCTTTGCTTTGGATCATTCAGGACAGCTGACCAAGAATGTAGAAGAGTCTGATGTAAACAGAGGGCCACATAAGAGGGCAGCAATGAACCACTTCATCCCACACTTACAGTTGACAAGGCATTGTGAGAGACAGACAAAGTGAGTAACAACAGCATCAGTCCCTCATCTCCAAGATGTTTTTTTGTACATCTGTATGCATAGCTGATTATGATGGTTTTGCAAAATGTTTTGTACTGTGCAGCAAATTACGTGGCAAAGTGTGACAAATATACTGAGGACAAACTCAAGGCAGTAATCCTTGTTTTACAGGACAGTTGTCACTTGTATTCACTTTGTCTGACATTTTACTTACAGCTGCTTTGTTATTGTGTTATTATACAATGTCCAGTCACACTGATGTGACCACCTGTCAAAAACCTGAATAACCACTTTTTTCAGTGTGAGAACTGCAAGAAGAGAGTCAATGAGGCTGCAAAAGTAAGTGACAGGGGTGTGGAGCCATGGCAAAACCAGTGCCATGGCCAGCTGTGCTAGGTTTCTGAGTTGAGGATCCATGGCACGAACAGCAAGATCAAGAATGTCTCACAGATTCTCAATTGGGTTGAGATCTGGGGAGTGTGGTGGCCAGGGTTGTTTGGTAAACTCATTTGGGTGCCATGTAAGCCATGCACATACACTGTGAGCTGTGTGACATATTGCAATGTCCTGCTGGTAGATGCCATCGTGCTGAGGAAGTGGATGTGGTCCCTGTGCATAGATGCATACTTGTGTTGATCCATAGTGTCTTCCAGAATGATGAGACCACCCAGGGAATGCCACAAAAACATTCCCCAGATCATAATGCTCCCTCCTGGTAGCAGTGTGTTTGCTTTTAGATGTTTCACACTGTACATGCCAATGGCAGTATGTCCAGTGGAGCCTAAAATGTGATTCATCTGTAAAAGTCACCTGTCACCACTCAGTGGATGTGTGGATGTCCAGTTGTGGTACTGGCAAGAAAATTCCAGCCTCCATCATCAATGAACAGTAGTCAGCATGCGTACATGAATCAGGTGCCTGCTGTGGGGACCTATATGCAGCAATGTTTGCTGAATGGTCATTGAAGAGACACTGTTGGTAGCTCTTTGGTTCATATAGATTATCAGTTGCTCAACAGTTGCATGTTTATTCACCAGCACCTATCTCCACAGCCGTTGTTCACCCCTGTCACCTATGGCCTGTAATCCCAGTTTTGGTTACTGTCATTTTGTCATTCACGGCATACTTAAACCATGGCAGCACATGATCAGTTTACAGACTCAGCCATTCAGGAAATGCTTCCACCCTTGGCCTGAAAACCAATGATCATGTCCCTTTGAACGTTAAACAAATCATTCTGTTTTCACATTACGACAACTGCACTATTTTGCACGTCACCCCAACACCCTTTATATGCTCTCCAATGCTAATGCTGACACCTGCCATCAGTGACTGGTTAGTGCACATTGACTTTGAACATAAGCAGTAATCACATCAAATTGACTGGACCATGTTAAGTAAGTTTGTTATGCTTCTTTCTTATTCAATTTTGAATGTGACTGGTCAGCATTTTTGGTACATTTCCTTACAATTCTTTTGGTTGCATTTCCTGAATTGGATAAAATAATATTTAATCACTTATTTGAAATTAAACTGCAGCTGCTGCCTTTAGTTTTTGACACCACTGTATCTGACAGAATAAGATTTGGTCCTCTGTTCACTGCATCACATGTCCTTTTTCCTTAAGAATAAAGCTCTCACTCCCAGTTCTGTCTTTTAGTAGTTGATGCTCCTGGTCCAAAGTTCTAGATGTTTCTGAGGAAGAGCTAGGTCTTATTGTTCTATGGAACACAAACATGAATGTCTCTGCCATAGGCCATGCCGCAGAAACAAAAAACGTACCTACTAGAAACAGCAGTTGAAAAAGCGCACAATGCTGACAAATTTCCTAGTTCTGTAAGCACTTGTGATTGTGATGTGGAAGAGAGCAGGAATGATCAAAAGAAACAAACTTTAAAAGATTAGGTAGAAAAGTTATCAAGATCACTTGAAGAAGAAGAGAACAACACAGTGAGAAGATGAGGAGGGAGGAAGAAGTGAAGAACGCTTCTTGGGCAACCCTGCTATATATTTCTTGCTGTTGGGTTTCATTATGTCTTCCAGTTTTAAATTACAGGCATCAAAAATCAATTAATGTGTAAAAATGAAGCTGTCTACAAATATAACACCAGTGAAAATTGGAAAAACATATTGAGTAGGCTTTTATATACACAAAAATCAGAGAAAATTGGTCCCTGTAAGCCTGGATGTAAGTCTAAAACAAATTACTGTACCATGTAATGAAACAAAAAATACTGAAAATTTGAAGTACCTCTCAAAATGTATTTTTAAACAAACTGTACTACAGTCAGAATAAGATATTTACATTAATAAACAAACAATGGAAAATCCCGAATGAAATGTGACAATATTATGAAAAGGATAGTTGCTACACACAATGTGGTGGAAATGCTGAGTTGCAGCTATGCACAACAAAAAGACTGTTGGAAAGTGAGCTTTTGGCCAACAAGGCCTTTTTTGAAAATAGACAAAACACACACACACACACACACACACACACACACACACACACACACTCACGCAAATGCAACTTACACACATGACCACAGTCTCTGGCAGCTGAAGCCAGAATGCAAGCAGTAGTGCATGCATGAAGGGAGAGGCAACTGGGTGGCGGGGGTAAGGTGGACGCTGTGGCAGGGAGGGGGAGGGATAGTAGGGTAGGGGTGGAGGTCGTTAAAGTGCTGTTTGTGGGAGCATATAGGGTGGAGAAGGGTGTGATAGCTAGGTGCAATCGGGAGGCTAGAGAGATAGCAAGGGGGGAGGGGGGGAGGTAGCGGGGAAAGAGAGAAGTAAAAAGACTGAGGGTGTGTTGGTGGAATAGAGGGCTGTGTAGTCCTGAAACAGGAACAGGGAAGAAGCTAGATGGGTAAGGACAATGACTAACGAAGGTTGAGGCCAAGAGTGTTACAGGAATATAGGATATATTTCAGGAAGAGTTCCAGTCTGTACAGTTCAGAAAAGCTGGTGTTGGTGGAACAATTGAAATGAAGGATGTCGTGTCGGGGGCGTGCTCAGCAGCAGGGTGGTCCAGCTGTTTCTTGGCCAAAAAATGGTTCAAATGGCACTGAGCACTATGGGACTTAACATCTGAGGTCATCAGTCCCCTAGAACTTAGAACTACTTAAACCTAACTAACCTAAGGACGTTACAAACATCCATGCCCGAGGCAGGATTTGAACCTGCGACCGCAGCGATCGCACGGTTCCAGACTGAAGCGCCTAGAACCGCTTGGCCATTCCAGCTGGCTTTCTTGGCCACAGTTTGTCGGTGGGCATTCATGCAGTCAGACAGCTTGTTGGTTGTCATGCCCACATAGAATGCATCACAGTGGTTACAGCTAAGCTTGTAGATCATGTAATTGGTTTCAAAGAGAAACCATTGATTAGCTTCTCCCCTAACCAACTGTACCCAAGTATAAAAATTAGGCAGGGGACCAATGAATTAATATGTTATAGTTCATTCAACTGTTACCTCTTTCTTTCATCAAACACACAAAAACCAGGTTGAGTCAGTAACAACACTGTCAGATTTGGTGAATGTCTGTTAGTCTGCTACTGCTTATGTTAGTGCACACAGAAAAATCTTAAGTTCAAACTTAGATTTTCACCTGATGTACCCTGCAGTCTAGGACAGCTCTGGCAGTAGCCTCTGGCCAGCTCTTATATCCCCTTCAGATGAACTTCCCATAACAATCCATTGTGCCCTCTGTAATAGCATGTGCCGTATGAGGAATCATTTTGCAATCACCTTTGCTTGCCAACTTCGAGTGTTTGCTTAACAGAAGCATTTCAAACAAGGAAAAGTGATTCAACTATACACCATTCTGGTTTTCCATATTTATTCTTCACCTGAGAGCTACTGTTTCACAAAATTTACTGTTGGCTCCTATATCATGCTTTCAACAAAAGGTCCCCCCCCCCCCCCCCCCCCCCCCCCCCCACACACACACACAAAGCTAGACTCATGTTTTTTTAGGATTTATTAGTGTTACACAACTGTATTTACACATTCACCAAGTTCACTTAGCACAGATGTGGTTTTCTCTACCCACTGTTGGCATTCCCCTGACAGTTCCCTCTCTACCATTTCAACTTGATTTGTCAATTTCTTATCTATGCAAGTGACTTTACCATTAATAAAGTATAACAGATTTTGATTCGCAGCAAATTTAAGTTTAAGACTTGTGTGCCAGTACTGGTATTATTGTGTTTTGCTAAGGCAGTTCACTAAGCTTACAGTTTATTCTTTCATTTAGACTTTTTAATCCTGCAACTGATTCTAAACAGAATCAAGCATGTGGCTTAAACTTTCTCTTCCCTCATTGACCTTGTAGAGATAACAGATTTGCTAGACACTATCCAAAATGCATTCACTCATTGACTGTTAGATTCCGTGAGCTGTCGTTAGCATTCTGAACAGAAGCACACAAATGCAAATGCTGCTTGAACTTGCCTTATTGAGGGTACACCATCTGCTGCCATTGTGAAGTTGATGAACGTAACTGCTGCTAACCTCTGCTGGACTTAAATGGCTTTCTGCTGCTGCCCACCAGTCATCAGCACTGGACTACATCACTGCTTTCTGCCGAAACTTATGGCTGGAGACAGACAGAACTTAACAAACCTAGTTTGCACCCACATCAATTCTAACCTTTTGCTCTAGTTTCTTCTACGGCAGACAAGCCCCAAGTTATGATGTTATTTTTAAAGTTGTGATAATAAGATATATCTAAATTATAGCTTGACTAATACTGACTAAGCTAAAATTCAAGCACAATAACTAGTCTTAACTCTACGCTGTCCAGGGAGATGTCACATCAGTTCAATAAATAGAATATTTACACCCTAGTTCCTGAGAGTATGCAATAAATAAATGGTAGTGTGATGGTGGGTTAATCTACTATGAATCTCTGTACCTGAGCTGAAGTGCATGCAGTAAAATAAGTAAGTAAATTCAATAAGTATCAGAAATGTTATTCAGTGGTTCATACATTGAGCCTGAACTGGATTCTACCTTGGCACTGTCACCAAAGATCTGGGCCAAGTGTGCTTAGAAAAGGATGAAGTATGTAAACTAACTCATGTGTCCCCATAAAGTGTAGAAGACACAGTAAAAGCTAATGGCTGAAGTGTTACTGCTCAAAATAAATCACTATTCAACACTCCATAAGTACCAGTTACAACTGTTTGATAATCACAAATAAAAACAAGTCATGACTGTAGCTAACACACAAAAAGTTAAAACACCTGATCAACATACGCAATAGATGGCTGTAGTAATAGAAATTATTATTAACAAAGAAAGTGGCATATAATTCTTATGATATGAGAAATCATCTCTCCTTCTGCTGGTATAATTAGTTTTCACATAGTTCTGATAGAATTTAAATTTAGGTCAATTATAATGATAAAAACATCAGTCAACGAAATAAAACCATGGAAAAATATAAAATGTGTATTAAAAGGATAATGTGTGTTATGTGTGAAAGTTCTGAAGCACATAGTGCATTACTATTGTGTGTAGATACATTATCTGATTAACTAAACTGACTTTTAATTAAATTTGCTTTAATGTATCTTTTACCAGATGATAGAGGTGGGTATATAAGTTGCTGCACCTTGCCAAAATTTTTAATCAGGTAGCATGATCATCTTTGTATCTCTTATTGTTAAATAGTTATTACTTTTACAAGATTTGTCAATTACCTTGTTTTACAAGTCACTGATTCACACAAAATTTACTTGATATAGGAACAAACATGGTACCAAATTGCTCAATGCACTATCTTCTTTAAAACCGATTATCATGCTTTTCTTAATCTCATATCATTAGTGCAGTATAAAAATATACATACAGATATTACAAAGAACTGATGGCCCAGCACCATGAGTGTTTGTTCCATAACTTTCAGTGGTGATCAATTCTGATAAGACAACATGCTGTTGTCATTGCCTGCTTTGATGACAGTCACTCACCTTTCAGTGGTGGCTGGTTGTGATATGACCTCATGATGTTGTGATCAACTGCTTTGGTGGCACTCACTCACTAACTTGTAGCTATTCTGTCATAAGGCATTCTGTCATTAACCGTGCAACTTCCACTTCAGGCACATGTCTCAAGTATAACATTACAATATCCATGGCCAGATTAATTACACATTTAACGATATTACACTCCAATACAAAGAAAGCAACACACCACGAAGAAATTACCTGAGTGGGACAGAAAATGATAGATGTGATGTACACATACAGAGAAACAAATGAGTACAATTTCAGAAAAATTGCATGATTTATTCAAGAGATAGAGCTTTACAAGTCTAAAACACATTGTTCCACTTCTTGCCATTATACAAGCAGCTATTCAGCTTGGCACTGATTGATAGACTTGTTGGATATCTTCCTGAGAGATACCATGCCAAATTCTGTCCAATTGATGCATTATATCATCAAAACCCTGATGTGCTTGGACGGCTCTCGCTATAATGCTCCAGATGTCCTCAATTGGGGAGAGATCCAGTGACCTTTCTGGAAAAAGTAGGGTTTTGCAAGCACAAAGACAAGCAGTAGAAACTTTCTCTGTGAGTGGGTGGGTGTTATCTTGCTGAAATGTGAGCCCAGGATGGATTGCCATGAAGGGCAACAAAACGGGGCATAGAATATTGTCGACATACCATTGTGCTGTAAACATGCTGTGGATGACAATCAGAGGGGACCTTCTGTGAAACAAAGTGGCACCTCAGACCATCACTCTTGGCCGCCTGGCTGTATGGCAGGTGACAGGCAGGTTGGTATTCCACTGCTGTCTGGGGCATCTCCAGACACATCTTTGCTGTTCATCAGAGGTCAGTTCAAAGCAGGATTCATTGCTGATGGCAATTCTATCCCATTCAATGAGATTCTAGGCTGAACGCGATCAACACCACTGCAAACGGGCTTGTTGGTGTATTGAGGTCAATGGTAGTTAGTGCAAGGGGGATCATGAGCTCAGCCACCTTTTTGTGAGCCACCTATGAATGGTCCTTGTGGTCTCTGAAGCAGCAGTTACATGAAAGGTCGATGATAATGATGAATCTGTGGCTCTGAATGCCTCTCTGAAAATAACTTGGTCCGCACATTCTGTCATATAACTAGGTCGACTGCTTCCTTCTTGATGCCATGTTCAGCCATGGTTCACCCATGTCTGTCAAAATTGTTGAATAGTGGTATTGCTCTTATTGCAATGTTGAGTGATTCACTGATAACTGCAGCTGGCTTCTTTGAACTGAAAACTACATGTCCTCTTTCAAATTCTGACATCTCTGTATACTGTTCAGTGCCTGTCTGCTGTCTGCGAAGCATAGTTACTGTCCAACTGAGTACACAGAATGAAATTCATGAAGACTTTATGCCCTAGTATTGACATGTTCCCTATTTACTGTCTTTGCTTTCACAGCTGCCAAGTTTATAATTTTGCATTTCCTATTGAAACCTGTATGGATATCAATTTGTGATCAATTTGTGTAACTCTTTCGTGGTGCATCAGATTTTGTGTCTTAGAGTGGATTATTATAAAATCCCTGACAGACTGAAACTGGATACCAGATGTAGACTCAAAACCTGGAACCTTTGCCATTTCATGGCAATTGCTCCATTGGTTCAGTGGTCCACGTATGGCTCACAATATGGACAGATTTGCTTTCACCAGTAACTCTGTTCTGCTGCCTGTTGTAGAGTGGAAATTTGTTCTAGGTACAGTTCCCTAGGAAGTGGCTAAGCCATTTCTCACAGTATCATTTTATCCAGGAGTGCTAGCCCCACAAGGTGTGCATGAGAAATCATGCGAAGCTTTGGAAGGAAGAAGAGATGTACTAATGGAAGTAAAGCTGTGAGGGTGGGTCATGTGTCATGCTTGGATATCTCAATTGGTAGAGAATTTCCTGCAAAAAGCAAAGGTTCTGGGTGTGAGTCAGCTGAGAGCTTTAATCTGGCATAAAGTTTCAAGCTAGTGTGCACTACACTACAGAGTGAGAATTTGTTTTGGATCTTATTACTATATTATATTACCAGTTATTAGAGCCTTATAGCTGGAAACCTTTACTAGAGCAGTTAGTGTGAGGAAATTTAGTACATCTGTATTGTATTATCTGTTTTTAGTAACAGGGCTTTCTGCTACACAATACTGAAGACAGCATTAACGAGTGGCCAAAAATATAAAATAATCACCTTCTGCTTCTATTACAGAACAATTAACTGATTCTGATGTCTGATAACTATTATTTATTGTCACCTTTCACATCCTTCTCAGGGATATAGGCCCAGCTGAGTGAATATTTTTGTTTCTTGTTGAACAGTGAAGTATATGTATAGCTATTGGCAAATTTAAGAGAAGGTTATAGGATTAGGTCTGGACATTGTCAAAATTTGCACATTTAGGTAGAGATGCAGCAAGTAGAAGTGTGTAGTAAAACTGGAGGCACCTGAAAAAAAATTCTGCTTTTATAAACAAAATTATGATGAAAATTCTCCTTGTGAGGATATGTGATATTCCCAGCATAGCTCAAAAAGGGAAGTAAAGAAGAGCCAAGTGAGTCCATTAGACAGGCCTTCATTTATTGTTATTTTGTGTGTACTGGCCAATTGTTAATAATTTAATTTTTAATATCTCTAATACTCTGAATAAAACAAGTGCAGCACCTGAACACACAATAAGAATGTTAATACCTTCACAAGCCTAAGTCAAATAAGGTATTAACTAATGTTTGTACTTTAATTACAGTTTGGCAGTTGGCCAAAGAGCGCAAGATATGACTAAAAAAGCTTTCAGCAAAATTTGGGTCTCCAATGTATAATGTAACAGAAACATCCACAAAGATGCACATATGAAAGATGAAAAGCAAAAATTTCATTTATCAATATAAATTGCTGCTATGTGAGTAAAAGAATTTATGAAGCTTAGTTCCAAAGTGGAGGGTAAAACTATAGTTTGCTGGTGTCATATTGATACCTTGTAAGATTCATGCAAAATTTTGACAAAAAATCAATAAAATTGTGTGGAAACTACAATACAATGAGTAAAGACAACAATTCTCCTCATAAAGGAGGTGTTGAGTGATGAATAGACACATAACTAGACCTGGAAGATCATACCTCATCTTCTGAACTTATATTTTCCTTCAGACTACACAAACAAATACATAAACATTTTTAGAGTTTTTCTTTTACTTTATATTTTATTTTCTTTATTTTTTAATCTTCTTAATTTTCAAGTAGGTCTTTGTCTATCCCAAGCTGTACCTTGAGTCTAATCAAGTAACTGTCAAAAAAAGAATCTTTTGTCTGTAGACAGTCATTCAGTCAGTCAGTGATGAAATCTAAGGATTTCCTATATCAGTGTTACAAATCATACCAGAATCTAGCTCAAAAAACGTTTCCACTGAACAGGGAAGACCTTCCAAAGGGAAGCACCGTTAGCCACAACCATTCAGTAATAAAACCATTGATCAATTCCCTTGGGAACCCACATGGCGGTAGTGCTGCTGCGGCCTCCATGCTGTATGTATGGAGTTGGGTTTTAAGTTGGCCAGGCATACCTATTGCCGAGCCCAGGTTATGTGAGGTTCCTAGTCACTAACCATGGGACCTATGCTATTAGTGTTGTCAAGATTCCTCTCACTTCATTTTTGAGTCAGCACTGAGTATGCTACAATTGACATCTACTGCCCATCCCTACTGGCAGAGTAAATCTGGGTATGACTGGATACAGACAAAACTAGTGACAAATACTGTGTTAACTGCCTACAAGTTGTTTTATACATCCTAAAGCAAACTAAAATGCCAGTGAATATTACAGTATTAGTAGTAGTAGTAGTAGTAGTAGTAGTAGCAGCAGCTTTATTCACCCATAGATCTCTTTTTACAAGCATATATGACATGTCAAAGTATTTACAAGTTAAGACCAGTTTAAAATAAGCTAATTTATGTATACATACATTTACAAACTTCTAGTTAGAGACAATAACTAGATTTACTCCTGGTATAGAATACTTTAAAAAAACTTATTAATTAATTTAATGCCACACTGTTCACTCATATCTCACTATCATTCCCTGCACACACTATCACACTCTCTGGCTCAACACCTCAAATGTCTGTTGCAGCATTTATCCCATGCTTCAAACATTCTCAATTGGGGAGAGATCAGGTGACTTTGCTGGCCAAGGTAGGGTTTGTTGAGCATGAAGACAATTAGTACAAACTCTTGTCATGTGTTGGCAGGCATTATCTTGCTGAAATGTAGGCCCAGGATGGCTTGCCATGATGGGCAACAAAAGGGGGCATAGAATATCCTCGACACACCGTTGTGCTGTAAGGGTGCTGTGGGTGACAACCAAAGAGATCCTGCTATGAAATGAAATAGCACTCTGGACTATTACTTCTTGTAGGTGGGCTGTATGGTGGGGCAACAGACAGATTGGTATACCACCACTGTCTGGGGCATCTCTAGACACATCTTGACTTGTCAATGGGGCTCGGTTCGAAGTGGGACTCATCACTGAAGACAAGTCTACTCCAGTCATTGAAATTCCAGTCCTATGCAGTTCAATGCAGTTACATATTGTCACCCATAAAAACGAAGTCAGGGCTGAATGCACTCTGAAAATATGCACAATAGCACAGACTGGTGAGTACACCATGTTCAGAGGTTTGGAGGTCAGTATACCCAGGCAACATTATGCCTCCCCACACTATAACAAATGGACCACCAAAATGATCGTTTTTGACAATTTTCCTGGGTGTTAACTTTTTATACCTGGGATTCACAGTAATGTAGAACTATATAAAAGACATCATATTTATGCCATTGACTGTAACACTTTCTTTATTTCACGATTCCAATTTTGGCCTTACACCATTATCAAGTGAAGCTGAAAAATACAGAATGTTCTAAAATTATTTAAGAAAATCATTGTGTATCTTGATATTCATCCGATTACACAGAATGAAAAATGCAAATGCATAAGCATGTTATTTACATGCTGTGGCTATTAGGCCATGTCAACTTAAAATGAGCTTACACATTTATATGTTGTTGTCATTACTACGGGTGCTCATACTATATAACAGTGTCACCAATGTATTTAATAGTAATGACAATCACATATAAATGTGTCAGCTCATTTTAGGTTGACATGGCCTAATTGCCATAACATGTAAGTAACATGTTTACGCAATTGCATTTTTCATTCTGTGTAATCCGCTGAATATCGAGATACACACTGATTTTGTTAAATAATTTAAAAACATTCTGTATTTTTCAGCTTCACTTGATAATGGCCTAAGGCTGAAATTGCAGTCATGAAATAAAGAAAGTGTTACAGTCACTGGCATAAATATGATGTCTTTTATAAAGTTCCTGAGTGTGTTATGTGCTCCCACTTCTCACCATATGAGGGTATGTACTTGAATTAAAAATACCTTCAAACTTAAAAATTTGGTAAAATAGCAAGTGATTTAATTTCTTGCAGCAACTCATTATAAAGCATTTTACTATAATGTAATCTATACTCGGCAAACCATGCAGTGCATGGCAGAGGGTACGTCCCATTGTAGAAGTTATTAGGGTTTCTTTCCATTCCATTGATATATGGAGCATGGGAAGAATGATTGTTTGAATGGCTCTGTGCATGTGGTAATTATTCTAATCTTATACTCACAGTCCTTATGAGAGCAATAAATGGGGGGTTGTAGTACATTCCTAGAGTCATCATTTAAAGCAGGTTCTTGAATTTTATTAGTAGACTTTCTCAGTATAGAGTATGTCTACCTTCAAGGGTCTACCAGTTCAGTTCTTTCAACATCTCAGTGACACTCACCCATAGGTCAAACAAACCTGTGATCATTTATGCTTCCCTTCTCTGAACAGATTCAATATCTATTTGGGATGGGTCCCACCCATCTGATCAACATTCTAGAATGGGCCAAATAAATGGTTTTTCAAGCAATTTCTTTCAGAGACTGATTGCACTTCCCCAGTATTCTATTAATAAACTGAAGTCTGCCTCCTGCTTTACCCATGACTCACTTTATGTGATCATTCCATTTCGTATCTCTACAAAATGTTATACCCAGTTATTAGTATGAGTTGGCCAATTCCAACACTGACACACTGAAAGTATAGTTATAGGATACTATGTTTCTTTCTCTTTTTGTGGAGTGCAGTTTCACATTTAAAGCAAGTTGTCAGGCTTTGTACCATTCTGAAATCTGATCAAGATCAGACTGAATATTTATGCAGCTCCTTTCAGACAGTATTTAATTAGAGATACTGCATCATCTGCAACAAGTCTGAGGTCACTATTAATGTTGTATACAAGAGCATTAATATACAACATGAATAGGAAGGGTCTCAACACACTTCCCTGTGGTACACATTAAATTTACTTCTACATCTGATGATGACTCTCAATCCAAGATAATATGCTGCATCCTCCCTACCAAAAAATCCTCAATATAGTCACAAATTTCACTTGATACCCTATATGATCGTACTTTTGACAATAAGCATAGTTGTGGTATTGAGTCAAATGGGTTTTGGAAATCTAGAAATACTGCATCTACCTGCCTGCCTTGATCCAAAGCTTTCAGTATCTCATGTGAGAAAAGTATGGGTTGAATTTCATATTATGGATGTTTTCAGAATCCATGCTGGTTGGCACGGAGGAAGTCATTCTTTTCAAAATAATTCATTATGTTTGAGCTCAGAATATGTTCTAAGATTCTACAATAAATGTAACGTTCTTCTTCAGTAGAGCATAGTTTTGGCTTATTCAGTGTGAAAACTTGTTTTTGCCATGTTTTACAATCATCGAAAAGTTCATTTCTGAGCAGTAGACATGGATTTTCAGTTTCATATACACTCCTGGAAATTGAAATAAGAACACCGTGAATTCATTGTCCCAGGAAGGGGAAACTTTATTGACACATTCCTGGGGTCAGATACATCACATGATCACACTGACAGAACCACAGGCACATAGACACAGGCAACAGAGCATGCACAATGTTGGCACTAGTAGAGTGTATATCCATCTTTCGCAGCAATCCAGGCTGCTATTCTCCCATGGAGATGATCGTAGAGATGCTGGATGTAGCTTAGGGGCTCTTATTAGGCAAGGCCTAACAGACAACACTTAACTTTCTTTTAAATTTGTCTTTCCCACCAAAGATCATGCTGGAAAGAAAACCCTAAAAAAAAAAAAAAAAAAATATTGCTGTTTATTGACTAAATAGATTTGTAATTCAAATGTATTTTTATCTCCTGGTTATTGTTATTTCTTGGATTGCTGAATTTCAATGCTACTGTTTTGTTTTCATTCACAATAAGGTTAGTTTTGTTGCACTACTCCAGTTACTGAGAGCTTTTGGAGTGTGCCAACATTTTTACCACTGATTAAAACATTGATATCACACAGAAACCGAGTAATATGTTGAAGATATTTATTAGATATCAGATCATTTACACACAGCAGAAATAATATGGGTCCAGGTATAGATTCTTGTGCTACATCATATTAAATATCTTTATAGAGAAAACAATCTTTATTTAATTGGAATTTCCATAAAATTACATTTCAACTGACTGTTTATGTCCATTTCTTTATCACTTAATGGCTGTGATCCTGATGCATATGTTGTGGAATTTGTAAACTATAGTTTTACAACCGTCCGCAGCTCGTGGTCTCGCGGTAGCGTTCTCGCTTCCCGAGCACGGGGTCCCGGGTTCAATTCCCGGCGGGGTCAGGGATTTTTCACCTGCCTCGTGATGACTGGGTGTTTGTGTCGTCTTCATCATCATCATCAATCATCCCCATTACGGTCGGAGGAAGGCAATGGCAAACCACCTCCACTAGGACCTTGCCTAGTATGGCGGCGCGGGTCTCCCGCGTCGCTCCCCTACGCTCGGTAAACGGAGTATGGGACTCATCATCATCAGTTTTACAACCAAACATATTAAAAGCCTTCAACAAGTCAAGATATATACCTGTGATATGTTCACCATCGTCTAAATTATGGAGGACTTTACTTAAAAATTGTGAAATTGTGCCATGGAAAAGAGTAGATGCTCATACAGGAAATCTGAGAGCCTCTTTTAAGGAAATTTTATAGTTCTTTCCAGAAAGCACATAATAATACATAATTCACTACATCTTCTTCTTCCCTTTCTTGAACAGCAAGTTGAATGTTATTTTCTTTACAGAAATAGAGAAAGAGCCAGTTGGTAATGAACTATTGTACGAACTGGAGTTCTGAATAAACTAATCTCGGATGCTATCTATACTTCAGAGAGTATCTTGACTTTAAATTTCTGATTATTTTTAAAATTTTTCCTCATTATCTAGAATATGAAAGATAAAGGCAGGGATGTTGTTGGAGTGATCTGCTAATGTATGACTTTATGCCATGATTTGAACAACTATTTACTTACTGTATTTCTGAAAAATATATACTGAAGGTGCTCGTGATTGTTCCTGGACTAATAGTTTTTATATCATTATGGTATAACCATATATCGAAATTTTATGGACTTTAATAATATGTTTTGCTTTCTTTGATACAGCTATTTTCGTCCAGTTATTTGCAGTTCTTATAAAGCTATTGTTTTCTATTTTTTTGTCTCATTTACAACATAGTTAAGTAGCATTTGTACTTCTTGAATAACTGGTTAAATTTGTTAGCTTATTAGTAGTTTTTAATGTATCATAGGGTCTTTGCTTTTCTGCTTGTTGTTGTTGTCTTCAATCCAAAGACTAGTTTGACGGAGGTCTCCATGTTACTCTATCCTGTGCGAACCTCTTCATCTCTGAGTAACTACTGCAACCTATATCCTTCTGAATCTCCTTGCTGTATTCATCTCTGGTGATCCTTTGGAGTCTCACAATGTGTCCTACTACGATAACAAATTCATTCTTCTAGTCAGATTGTGCCACAAATTTCTTTGCTCCCTAATTCTGTTCAGTACTTCCTTATTAGTTACATGATATATCCATCGCATTCTTCTGTAGCACCACATTTCAAAAGCTTCTTTTCTCTTGTTGTCTAAGACATTTATCACCCACGTTTTACTTCCACATATGTTTACACTCCAAACAAATGAAGGAGCCGGGCGACCGTTTACTGCCACAAATGAAGAAACCATTGAGCGATCGCGTGAAATGATTCTTTTAGACAGACGATTAACTATTGACGAAGTGGCACAATGAGTCACGGTTCTGCCTGGAGAATCATCTACAACAGACTTGGGTTTCGTAAAGTTTGTGCAAGATGGGTCCCAAAACAACTCACACAGTTGCATAAACAAACGCGCTTGGACATCTGCAAAATATATATAAATAAATGGATCGCTTTGGTAACGAAGGGGACAACTTCTTAGACAGGATCATTACTGGTGGCGAAACATGGATCCATCGTTACGAGCCGGAGAGTAAACGGCAGAGTATGGAATGGAAACATCCAAGTTCTGTGCAAGAAAAAGTTTCCATTACTGGAACATTATGGGGAAACGGGCACACAATAAACAGTGTACGTTACAGTGAGAAGCTTAGTGCCAGGCTGCAATTCGAAGCAAACGCCGAGGATTGCTGTCAACATGTGTTGTGTTGTTGGACGATAATGCCTGTCCGCATACGGCTGCTCACACTGCTGAAACGCTCCAGAAACTCAAATTTGAAGAACTGGATCATCCTCCATATACACTCCTGGAAATTGAAATAAGAACACCGTGAATTCATTGTCCCAGGAAGGAGAAACTTTATTGACACATTCCTGGGGTCAGATACATCACATGATCACACTGACAGAACCACAGGCACATAGACACAGGCAACAGAGCATGCACAATGTCGGCACTAGTACAGTGTATATCCACCTTTCGCAGCAATGCAGGCTGCTATTCTCCCCTGGAGACGATCGTAGAGATGCTGGATGTAGTCCTGTGGAACGGCTTGCCATGCCATTTCCACCTGGCGCCTCAGTTGGACCAGCGTTCGTGCTGGACGTGCAGACCGCGTGAGACTACGCTTCATCCAGTCCCAAACATGCTCAATGGGAGAGAGCTCCGGAGATCTTGCTGGCCAGGGTAGTTGACTTACACCTTCTAGAGCACGTTGGGTGGCACGGAATACATGCGGACGTGCATTGTCCTGTTGGAACAGCAAGTTCCCTTGCCGGTCTAGGAATGGTAGAACGATGGGTTCGATGATGGTTTGGATGTACCATGCACTATTCAGTGTCCCCTCGACGATCACCAGAGGTGTACGGCCAGTGTAGGAGATCGCTCCCCACACCATGATGCCGGGTGTTGGCCCTGTGTGCCTCGGTCGTATGCAGTCCTGATTGTGGCGCTCACCTGCACGGCGCCAAACACGCATACGACCATCATTGGCACCAAGGCAGAAGCAATTCTCATCGCTGAAGACGACACGTCTCCATTCGTCCCTCCATTCACGCCTGTCGCGACACCACTGGAGGCGGGCTGCACGATGTTGAGGCGTGAGCGGAAGACGGCCTAACGGTGTGCGGGACCGTAGCCCAGCTTCATGGAGACGGTTGCGAATGGTCCTCGCCGATACCCCAGGAGCAACAGTGTCCCTAATTTGCTGGGTAGTGGCGGTGCGGTCCCCTACGGCACTGCGTAGGATCCTACGGTCTTGGCGTGCATCCATGCGTCGCTGCGGTCCGGTCCCAGGTCGATGGGCACGTGCACCTTCCGCCGACCACTGGCGACAACATCGATGTACTGTGGAGACCTCACGCCCCACGTGTTGAGCAATTCGGCGGTACGTCCACCCGGCCTCCCGCATGCCCACTATACGCCCTCGGTCAAAGTCCGTCAACTGCACATACGGTTCACTTCCACGTTTTCGCGGCATGCTACCAGTGTTAAAGACTGCGATGGAGCTCCGTATGCCACGGCAAACTGGCTGACACTGACGGCGGCGGTGCACAAATGCTGCGCAGCTAGCGCCATTCGACGGCCAACACCGCGGTTCCTGGTGTGTCCGCTGTGCCGTGCGTGTGATCATTGCTTGTACAGCCTTCTCGCAGTGTCCGGAGCAAGTATGGTGGGTCTGACACACCGGTGTCAATGTGTTCTTTTTTTCTATTTCCAGGAGTATCGTCCCGATCTTGCCCCTTCTGACTATCACTTGTATGGTCCACTCAATCAGGCATTAAGGGGCCGTCGATTTGCCTCGGACAAAGCAGTGAAAGAAGCAGTGCGTTCGTGGCTCGCAGCTCAGCTGAGAACCTTCTTTTATGAGGGCATCAGGAAGCGTGTGCAGCGATGGAACTCAAGAAACTATGTTGAAAAATGATGTTCTTGTAAGTTTCCTATTTGATTAAAATAAAATTTTATAGCTACTTTGCGGATAATAATTGACTTACCCTCGTAGATCATGAAACAGCAGAGAAATTTCAATTTATCCTGTAATTTGATATTTATTTTATTTCCTCAACATGAAAGAATCCCATAATTTCTACACTAATTTACAACTGTTAGCCTTGGAGACATGAACTTTTTGACACTTCATTTGCGTAGCTAGCTGTAGCTGTTCGTGAAATATTTTAATTTTCCGTCAAATGACTAATTAACATTTTTTTTAATTTCACTGATTACTTTCAGCAGTTTTTGTTTTCAGAACTGGACCTCACTCTCCTCGATTTTATACCTCATTTGTCCGTTACCCACTCTTCGTTTGGCTATGAAAATCCGAACAGAAATCCACTGTGTAATTTTTAGGGAGTATTGTTTTCCCACTGCTTAAATATTTGACCAAAAAACGGGTCGCTGTCATGTGTTTAAACAACTTTGTTGTTGACGAGATGCTAAATAAAGCTCGTGCATAAGTGTTGCATGTACTTTTTACATATAGTTAATATCACATCAAATTCACAAACGTACCACATGTTCATGAGAATAACAACTGAAATTCCCACCAATAAATGTGCCAGTCAACATTGAATTATGTGTCGCATTTGTGTGAAGCCTGATATAGTTTTCCAAGGACTGTTGTATAACTGGAACCTGTCTATAACCGCAAGTAACTTGACCTGAAATCCTCCGTCACGCCTCTCGTTGTCTTTGTTTGCTGTCTTTGTGGGAGGCTGAAAGCGGAGAACAATAGATTGTGAGGCGCTAGGGTTGCGCATGTCAGACAGTGAAAGATACCATTCCTACCCGAGATGCATTAATTAAGTTCCAGGTTTATCATAGCACATGGTCAGAAGTTAGCAGTTAGAAAGGCCTTTAAAAAGATGCTGACATCACTATAAAGTCGTCGTAGGCTGGACGGCGGGTCGTCGTTAGTGTTTAAAATCTGTGCTAACAGAGAGCAACCGGTATGTACTCGATTGTCACGAAACGAAATGTCAAAGCTTGCAATTATATTTTTATTAAAAATCTGATATTTTGTGAAGTGACTCCCAGCAGCTTATTTATTTCAAGATACTAAATCATAGAGCGTTTGATGTGCTTATGAGACTCAACTTGCTAGGCTGTTTAGATATGAGTTCACTGTTAATTATTGTTGGCTTCAAGAAAGCACTTCTTGACACGTTTCAGTGAGGTGCTATCTCATGTCGTTTTAATCGTTTACATGTCAGGATAATAAAAGTCAGAGAAAGAACGAGGTCAGAGTTTAAGCTCAGTTTAAGAATGGGTAAAGGAAAAGGCCTTCAGGAAAACCACGCTCCTCTCAACAACAACAGTACCCTAGTTAGGTCAGAGAAAAAGCAATTCATTCTGCGATGCGAACGCTCCTCTCACTACCAACAGTAACCTAGTTAGGTCAGAGAAGAAGCAATTCATTCTGCGATGTGAAGGTTTTTAGCGTTCTAGGACATATGGAACATGACATTGTTTGGTATTGTTCTGAAGCTCCCTCTAATTTCACCGACTCGGTAACTGGAAACCTCAAGTGAAATAGTGGTGATACGATGGTAATCGGAGGCACATTCCAGTGTGCTGAGCTGAGCCATCAACACGGAGTTTGGTTGATGTTTTACTTTTTATACAGGCAGAAACGTAGATATTTATATTCGAAATACCACAGAGCGAGTACGTACTAAGAGGCATAAAAGTAAATCTTTAAATGTAATAACTTTTTTCTTCATATTGGAGAGGACTTGATCTTTGCAACAGTTGATACATTCGAGGTGGCTTCTAGCATATCGTCTTCTGCGCAAGATATTTGTCATAAGAGTGCTAGTGACTCGTGGTTTAAAAGCATAATGTATCCTCCATGCTCGTGCCCTCTTTGCATCCTCCCACACATAATTGTAGCTAGCTTAGCGCCTCCCACACAAGCCAGCTTTCATTGTGTCATGAGATTAGGGATTATGAATGAGTGTGTGTGTGTGTGTGTGTGTGTGTGTGTGTGTGATGGGGAGTAGTTGTTTACTTGCTTCCATCATCCATCTGATGAGCTGAAATATGAATATCTTCTCCTTCCACAGTTTCAGGCTTCTTTGTGAACAAGTTAAGTGAAAAGCTACGATTTTCTTGATTTGTTGGTAGGAGGGAGCTACTCTGCTACTCTGGGACCTCAATCATTGCTAAGAGGGAGATATTCATGGAGTGCATGGGAATTGTCACTCTTTAGCTGAAACCTCTTCTTTCAGGCAACTTTTCTGCGCAAAGAGGTTGGCGCCATTTTGGTTTAGTAGTACAGGTTATCTGATGGAATACACTACTGGCCATTAAAATTGCTACACCAAGAAGAAATGCAGATGATAAACGGGTATTCATTGGACAAATATATTATACTAGAACTAACATGTCATTACATTTTCACGCAATTCGGGTGCATAGATCCTGACAAATCAGTACCCAGAACAACCACCTCTGGCCGTAATAACGGCCTTGATACGCCTGGGCATTGAGTCAAACAGAGCTTGAATGGCGTGTGCAGGTACAGCTGCCCATGCAGCTTCAATACGATACCACAGTTCATCAAGAGTAGTGACTGGCGTATTGTGACGAGCCAGTTGCTCGGCCACCATTGACCAGACGTTTTCAGTTGCTGAGAGATCTGGAGAATGTGCTGGCCAGGACAGCAGTCGAACATTTTCTTCTTCCAGAAAGGCCCGTACAGGACCAGCAACATGCTGTCATGCATTATCCTGCTGAAATGTAGGATTTCACAGGGATCGAATGAAGAGTAGAGCCACGGGTCGTAACACATCTGAAATGTAACGTCCACTGTTCAAAGTGCCGTCAATGCGAACAAGAGGTGATTGAGACGTGTAACCAATGGCACCCCACACCATCACGCCGGGTGATACGCTAGTATGGCAATGACGAATACACGCGTCCAGTGTACGTTCCCCGCGATATCGCCACACATGGATAAGACCATCATGATGCTGTAAACAGAACCTGGATTCATCCGAAAAAAAATGACGTTTTGCCATTCGTGCACCCAGGTTCGTCGTTGAGTACACCATCGCAGGCGATACTGTCTGTGATACAGCGTCAAGGGTAACCACAGGCATGGTCTCCGAGCTGATAGTCCATGTTGCTGCAAACACCGTCGAACTGTTCGTGCAGATGGTTATTGTCTTGCAAACGTCCCCATCTGTTGACTGAGGGATCGAGACGTAGCTGCACGATTTTTACAGTCATGCAGATAAGATGCTGTCATCTCGACTGCTAGGGACACGAGGCAATTGGGATCCGGCACGGCATTCCGTATTACCCTCCTGAACCCAACGATTCCATATTCTGCTAACTGTCATTGGACATCGACCAACGCGAGCAGCAATGTCGGGATACGATAAACCGCAATCGCGATAGGCTACAATGCGACTTTTATCAAAGCCGGAAACGTGATGGTATGCATTTCTCCTCCTTACACGAGGCATCATAACAACGTTTCACCAGGCAACGCCGGTCAAGTGCTGTTTGTGTATGAGAAATCGGTTGGAAACTTCCCTCATGTTAGCACGTTGTAGGTGTCGCCACCGGCGCCAACTTTGTGTGAATGCTCTGAAACTCTAATCATTTGCATATCACAGCATTTTCCTCATGTCGGTTAAATCCCACGTCTGTAGCACGTCACCTTCGTGGTGCAGCAAATTTAATGGCCAGTAGTGTAGTTATCTAGTAATCAGGTGTATTATATTTCTGGTTGATTGCTGTTTCTCTTTGTTTGACATGAGATGTACCCATCGTCCAGATGTGTTGCGAGGCGTTGGGGTGGCTATTTAGCGGCAGAAAAACACGGCACTCTTGCTGAAGCACTGATTATTCAAGCTATGAGCCCCAATGTGACTCCGACAGTTCGTGAACTGTGCATCTACATCTATACTCTGCCAACCACTGTGAAGACCATGGCAGAGGGTAGTTTCCATTCTGCCATTTATTAGGATTTGCATTCGCGTATTGAGCGTGGGAAGGACGATAACTTGAATGGCTCTGCGCGCGTTAATATTGTCTTGATGGTCTCCCCCTTTCCACTCCAACGGCGAGTGGCGCTCGACATTGCGAATTTTGTTTTCTATTCCCATGTCGAGCCTCATTCGACAAGATTTTTCTTAGCTCTCACATGTTTCATTCCCGAATTTGACTGTATTAAGTATCAATACAGCATACTAGGGAAGGCTGTGTCAACTCTGTGTCTAACTGTAGCAGTTGTGTTGAGTAAATAAAAAATAAATTGTCGTAAGACATTTTTTGCCCCACCTGGGGCATTTCGGGCGCCGAGTTGCAAGTCTTTTCAGTTGACGCCACATTGGACGGCTTGAGTGTCGATGATGACGAAATGATGATGAGGACAACACAATATCCGCTACCTGAGCTGAGACAATCTCCGACCCGGCCGGGAATCGAACCTGGGCCCGCTGAATGTCAATCAGACGCGATGACCAATCAGCTAAAGGGGCGGATAGTCATGCAGAGAGAAAGGCAGTAGTTACTGCGTGCAAGTTAGTAGGCGAAAAGTGGCTAGTTCTTCGCGCACAGTACTTTCTCCGGAAGACATTGAAGAGTTATTAGAGTAATGTCTAAGTAAAAACGATAGTGACAATGATTTTGATAACGACAGTGTTCACTTGTAAACAATTCGCGTGAAATGACGATGCAAACAGTCCACCCTGAAGAGTTTCAAAAAACAACACACAATGAAAAGTTTCGTATTGCGATGCTCATGTAAATATAGTTGAAAAAATGGGCACTTTTGGTTTTAATGTATACCCTGATTGTTGGTCAGTGCCTCATTATTGCCGCAAAGAGACTCCCGCAATTCCCTGTGGCGGCGGCTATTTAAATAAGTGCGCAAGGAGACCTCCTGTGTCTGCATTATGGCCTACAGTGGGCTAATATTGTCTTGATAGTCGCTGTGGGAACGACACTTCGGCAGTTGAAGTATGTTACTACACTCCCCACTTCATACTGGTTATCGAAGCTTTGTAAGCAGACTTTCATGGGTTAGTTGGCGTGTTTCCTTCATTGTCTGACAGTTCAGGTTTCTCAGCGTCTCTGTGACGCTCTCCCGTGACTCGTCTGTGACAGTCCGTTGAATACAGCATGTTAGCTCTCTTTAGCATAGGTCCCACACACTTGAATAATATTCTAGGTTGCATCAGATGAGTGTTTTGCAAGAAATTTCCTTTGCAGGATGAGTGAACTGTCCCATTCTCCTTCAAGGGAACCCTTTTCTGAGACCTGCTTAACCTACGAGTGAGCCTATGGGATAATTCCTTTTCATATCCACATAGATTGCTATTCTCAGGCTTTTGTACGATATGACTAATTCTAGTTGTGACCCTTTAATAGCCATAGCGTACAACGTGTATGCTTTTTTTCCACGTGTGCAGTGTTACATTTTTGATACTTTAAAGCAACCTGCCGGACTTCGCACCACTTTGAAATCTTAGCAGGATCTGACTGAATATTTGTGAAGGGGAAGAGAGGGGGTGAAATAACAATAAAGAAAAAATCTGAGAGCAGATAGATTTTATTCAGGATTCAAATACACCAGATCATTCCAACTCTTTTGGCTACAATACACTGTTTTTCAATATAATCTTCGTTCAGTGCGGCGGCCTTACGCCACCTAAGTAGCTCAGCCTGTATGCCTGCATTGTACCTCTACTGGCCGACGTCGGAGACAACGTCTTGTTGAGTCGATAACCGCCCCATCGTCCAGATGTGTTGCGAGGCGTTTGATTGTGGTCCGTCGGTCACCTCGAATGAGAGTGTCCGCACGTTCCGACACTGCAGGCGTCACATCTGTGTGCGGCCGGTCGATACGCGGGAAATGGACAGGTTTGCGCAACCTTGATGCGATGATGACAGACGCCTCGCCCAACGACTCATCTTTCTTTTATTCACTGCCAGTTCTCCGTAGACATTCTGCAAGCGCTTATGAATATATGCGATGTTTTGGTTTCCCGCCAAATGAAAACTCAATGACAGCTCTCTGGTTGAATAGGACTTCAGTTACAGACGTCATTTTGAAGGCTACGTGTAGCTCCGACACGCATCGGAACTTCATGAAATTATAGGGTCTCAACCTGGTGTACTCCATGATATCCCACTACAAAACTGGCCGAGAGAAAATTGGTTTGCATCGTTACTATTTATATCGCCCAGACCTTCATTAATATGTGATATTAACGGTAAGGGTCCTAATGCTCTAAATCTGGATATCAGCACAGAATTAGAATGCTAATCCTCCGACAGCGCGTCAGTTATCATGACTATTGAGCCAGATCGCTCAGTTTCTACAGAGGCGACCCACTGACATTCTGTTGCGTCTACAACATTAACCAATAAATCCTTTGATTTCAGAATTTGTTCAAGGGTGGCTAGTTCCTCTTACATACTTTCTGTAAAATTATGGTAGTCAACTTTCTTGAAGCGGAACCAATGGACAAATCATGAACACAGTTTTAAATCTACAGAAAAGAACGACAAGAAGAATTTAAAAAAATGTAATTGGGTTCGTTCTAAAGATCTGTGCAGTACATTTGAATTTTAACTCCACCACGTAAGTACTTTTACCAATCAGCTGTACACACAAAAATCCTTCATAACTACGGTACTGCACAAAGAGCTCTGTTCAAAACAGTACTTTCTACCAAGAAACAACATTGCGCAATTAATTGTCTGCGAAGGTTAGAAAGATTACCATAAACTTACTCAAAACAGTAATAAATCACTGTTAAGCAGTATATTCTATACGGTGAAAGATTATTTAGACATCAAGAATTAGAATTTATTGAAAACCATACACCAAAGCTCCGAAATGGTCAAGTCTGATGCAGACTCGAATTATGATGCAAGTAAACTGCCATTTACGTAATGGAAATCGAACACCATCGTCTTGGCCCTGACGTCAAGATAGTGTGCATAGTGACTGGGATTGTGAAATGATTTGTAGCACTAGAATGAATTTCCACTCTGCAGCGGAGTGTGCGCTGATATCAAACTTCCTGGCAGATTAAAACTGTGTGCCGGACCGAGACATGACTCGATCGAAATCTTTGCCTTTCGCGGGGAAGTGCTGTGAAGATGTGTCATGTGTCGTGTTTGGGTAACACAGTCGGTAGGGCACTTGCCTCCGAAAGGCAAAGGTCCTGAGTTCGGGTCTTGATCCAGCACATAGTTTTAATCTGCCAGTAAATTTCAGTGTAGCACTAGCTGTTACGGAATAACTATTTCTAGAATGTATGTACTAAACAATATTGAACGCAAGGGATAAACTGAACTATGTTGCGCTTGTGCTAAAGACTGGTCTTGTATTCGAGAAGACGAAGTATCTAATCCCAAACCGGCTGTTCTGGTTTAAGCTTTCAGTGGTTTCCGTAAATTACTTCAGGCAAATGCTATGATGGTTCGTACAGTGTGGCCATGGCAGCCTATCTGACACATCCTTGTCAAACTAGTATACAGGGTGTATCAAATTAATGGCGTAAACGCATACAGTTGAAAGTACACGATACTAGAAGCAAAAAAGTCTCACTAAACATTCCGTTCAACTGCTCTTCCAAGTCCTTTGCAGTCTCTGACAGAATTACAATGTCATCCGCGAACCTCAACGTTTTTATTTCTTCTCCGTGGATTTTAATACCTACTCCGAATTTTTCTTTTGTTTCCTTTACTGCTTGCTCAAAATACAGATTGAATAACATCGGGGATAGGCTACAACCCTGTCTCACTCCCTTCCCAACCGCTGCTTCCCTTTCATGCCCCTCGACTCTTATAACTGCCATCTGGTTTCTGTAAAAATTTTAAATACCCTTTCGCTCCCTGTATTTTACCCCTGCCATCTTTAGAATTTGAAAGAGAGTATTCCAGTCAACATTGTCGAAAGCTTTCTGTAAGTCTACAAATGCTAGAAACGTAGGTTTGCCTTTCCTTAATCTATTTTCTAACATAAGTCGTAGGGTCAGTATTGCCTCACGTGTTCCAACATTTCTGCGGAATCCAAACTGATCTTCCCCGAGGTCGGCTTCTACCAGTTTTGCCATTCGTCTGTAAAGAATTTGCGTTAGTATTTTGCAGCTATGACTTATTAAACTGATTGTTCGGTAATTTTCACATCGGTCAACACCTGCTTTCTTTGGGATTGGAACATTTGGGATGGTAACATAACCCTTGGCAATAATGCGACCTTGTAGATTGTTCTGGCGTAACCACAAGCGTCGGAACGAAGAAGAAGAACGCAAGACCAGTGAAGGAGGTGAAACGACGTCGGCCAATAGCCTGCTGACAAGGACCTCGCGCCACGGTAGGAGCGACCTCTGCAAGAAGTGAATATAAACGCCGCTCCTACCAGCCTCACCCGGACATCAGTGGACAGTATTTTCAGACTATTAGCACGGCCTAGCAGAGAGTGCTACGTTAGCAGTAAGGTCATCCGAAGACCAGTATCAGCTGCAAAGCGATTTAGAAAAGATTGCTGTATGGTGTGGCAGGTGTCAGTTGACGCTAAATAACGAAAAGTGTGAGATGATCCACATGAGTTCCAAAAGAAATCCGTTGGAATTCGATTACTCGATAAATAGTACAATTCTCAAGGCTGTCAATTCAACTAAGTACCTGGGTGTTAAAATTACGAACAACTTCAGTTGGAAGGACCACATAGATAATATTGTCGGGAAGGCGAGCCAAAGGTTGCGTTTCATTGGCAGGACACTTAGAAGATGCAACAAGTCCACTAAAGAGACAGCTTACACTACACTCGTTCGTCCTCTGTTAGAATATTGCTGCGCGGTGTGGGATCCTTACCAGGTGGGATTGACGGAGGACATCGAGAGGGTGCAAAGAAGGGCAGCTCGTTTTGTATTATCGCGTTATAGGGGAGAGAGTGTGGTAGATATGATACACGAGTTGAGATGGAAGTCATTACAGCATAGACGTTTTTCGTCGCGGCGAGAGCTTTTTACGAAATTTCAGTCACCAACTTTCTCTTCCGAATGCGAAAATATTTTGTTGAGCCCAACCTACATAGGTAGGAATGATCATCAAAATAAAATAAGAGAAATCAGAGCTCGAACAGAAAGGTTTAGGTGTTCGTTTTTCCCGCTCGCTGTTCGGGAGTGGAATAGTAGAGAGATAATATGATAGTGGTTAGATGAACCCTCTGCCAAGCACTTAAATGTGAATTGCAGAGTAGTCATGTAGATGTAGATGTAGATGTAGATTAGTGATCCACAAACTGTGCGTCAAACTTGCATGAACATTAAGCAAAGGACTCGGATTTATGTTGCATGTCGTCCACCGCTTGCGACACCATTGTTATTTCAAAGTTAAGTATTATCAGCCTGCTTTTTTGAAATAAAACTACTAATGTTATTTGCTTAAACTGTTGTATAGCATTCAGAGAACCGCAGCATCCCTTAGGCACCCTATACGACACGAGTGGGCAGGACCCCACATTTGGCGATGAGGACTCAACATGGAGTAACCATTGAGCCCATGGAATACCATGTTTTTGCAACCCAAACCTTCACCGAATCCCCGTGTTGTACTCTTTGGACGTAAACACGGCCAGAATTGGGAACAGCGTGAAACATGACTCATCCGACCAAATGACTTGCTTCCATCGCTCCACAGCCCAGGTTTTATGGCTTCGGCAGGATTTTTTCCTGTTAAGGGCGTTTACATACTCGCTGGAGAGGTTTGGATTTCCAGCTCACCCTTAAAGTCCCCGCTAACGGAGCGCCCTTCAATAAACCGAAACTACTACGCAAACATCAGCACTGCAACCCAATAACACTACATGCACGACCAATACGTTTCTGCGAGAAGGTCGAATGCCTCGGTGTCTGGCTATTCTGGGGGACCACATTCAACGCGTGACCAACAAAGCAAACGCGAGGCTCAAACAACTCTACGCTATGCGTAACAGGCGTAGCACACTGAATAGGAGGTGACTAGGTCCATGTGCATGACACTTATTCGACCCCTGTCTGGGGTTACGCTGCGCCCACACGCCTGCGCCGTCTGCAGCTCATACAGAACAAAGTACTCAGAATCATAAGCAACGCTCCGTGTTACACACGCACCGCGGACCTTCACCGGGAATATCGGCTAGATACCATCTTGCAGGTATTCCAAAAACTCTCCACACGACTGTACAATAACACGAGACACTCGCGCAACCCGTTTATCCTTTCTCTGGGTAACTACGACCACAACCATAGATGGAAACATAATAGACCAAAGATACTATTGGCAAGGAACTAGACATCTATGGTCCATAGCACGCTAACAGGACAGTACTGACGAACTCCTGCAACACACCTACTACTGGTAACCCCAGATGCTCGACCCGCCGAAAAATAGGCAACTGCAGGGAAACCGTACTGTACACAGCACGCAAACCAGCCACACACACCCCCTACACCGTCTGTGAGCCGATCTATGACCGATCGCCCACTAATGTATGACGACCTTGAACTGTTACAGGGACGCAGAAACTGCAGCAAGCCCCATAACGAGCTTCCGCAACGACAAGGTAACGATGCACGATACCTCGCACTAACATAACCACACCTTGCATACACTGTCGCAGATAGGAAGCCGCTACTGCCCTTACTACCCGTCCTACATTCGCAGAGGCTTTTTTTCCTTTGGCGCTTGCCTTGGCACTTTTTTTCCTCTGCCCTTACAACCGCTACCCTTCGATCGCTTTTGTCCACTTTCTATCTCCTGATGGACCATGTTATTGAGTAATCTTACCCAGACGCATGGATAACATCACAGCCCGCATCCTGTGACTCCTGATTTAAAAACTAACATGTTATACGGAGGTGACAGTAGAACTTTTGGTTTGGTCACCACGTAGGTGTGGGCGTGGGGGGGCCCATCCATTAGGAGCGCCCTTCGTCATGCTTTGGTGCTGATATGATTTGGGAGTGCGACATTCAGTTCTGCAGTGAATGTAGCAGCTCCAGTCCTCTCATTTTTCTTCACAATCATCTACAACGTCAGTCAGTCACTATATCTCGGTACACACGTTCTTTCGCGTTGTGACCTAGGGGATGATGTTTCTCTGTTTTCCCTGTGTGCGGTATAAATCTTCGATAAGGTGCCTCCTGAAACAACAAACATCTATCTATCTCGGCTTCAGAAGCAACCACCATACGAGCGCCAACAATCTGTCCACATTCGAATTTACTAAGTACTTACTTCCACATAGAACACCCTTCTGACAAAGACTGACGCTTGCATCGTATTGAGGGCTTTGCGTAGCTGCCGTTCGTGGTGAAATACAATAGCATCATCTGGAGGCTTGACTAACATCTTCATTCATATTGAAGCATGCATTTCTCGCGGTGTTACATATATTTGTCTAACCCCTATAATATTTTTTTTTCTTTTCTTTGCTGAGTGGGACAACCACACTCTTAAGAGGCTCTTAACGCTAGCTGATGGTTTTGGACTCGGCTGTTACTTGCTAGATGCGTATTGTTATAAAATACGACTGAGAACCACGGCCCACACGAATACTTAAGGCCAGGTTCTCATTCAAATGAGTAGAAACTAGGCAAAGTTTGGAATTTTTTTTGACAGTGAAAAGACATACAAAGGATCTGTTTAGAGATTATGATTGATCATACTTTGAACTTTTAGATTTTCAGCAAAAAAAACTAAAAACAAAATGGCGCCTGTAATTATGCTTTGATCGAGGACCAGCGAGTTTGAACTACGCAGACTGGGTACAGTGTAGCTCTTCAGAAATTGCCTGAAATAAAAAAAAATGGATAACATCAATCAATACTACATTGAATTTATGGGATGTTATACCTAATAACAATGAAGTAACAAATTTAACGATAGGATGATAACTCGAACTTTGAGTTCGATTTTTGGGCGTTTGTTTCACTCTTCATGGCTGGACAAAAAAACAGTTAACATTAACAAATTACATATATTATGAGTATAATCTCCCAAGAAAAGTGTTGACTTTTCGGTAGTCAAAGGTAAAAGTTAATAAGCTAAACCATTTTTATTTTTTGTTGCACAGAGTTTTGAAAAACTGCTTTTCGAGAACAATCTTTTTAAGTTTATAGAAAACTTTTATATATATTAATAGTTGAATTTGCATAAAAACTACGTTTTATTATATATTTTTGATGTCGCTGAACACAAATCTGAAGTTAGATTTTCAAAATTCAAAGAATTCAATATGGCGGACCGAAAGCTATATTTTGACCAATTTTGAGCAAAATTTGAACAAAAAAAGGATGTTTTCGTTACTTTCGTTTAGTATACAATTCCAGGACCGCATATAAACCCTTTCCCTAGCTCGAAATGTTCCTCCTTCCTCTTGGCGAGATATGACGATCTGGCTGAGCTGGAAATGCTGCCTTCGGCACACGTTTTTCGTCAAATTTTCGGTGAATATGTTTGCTTGCATACTGCAATATAAATCATTTTGTGAACTTTATTTCTACTGAGTTTTCTACTGAGCCGGGCGTTACCGGCTGACAGCGTTCCACGGCTACCGTGACACTGCTTCGGACAATGGACTGTAGCCACTTTTGTGAACTACGTATTGAAAAACCTTTTCGTCCCAACGTTCTACACGTATATACCTTTCAAAAACACGAATTTTGAACTATTTTAAATTAGAACCTGGCCTCAATTCGTGCCGCACGCGGCCCGTGAGACGCCATTTGACGACCACTGCTGTAAGGTACATTAAATGTATTCGCAATTCCGAATATGGACAGCTGTCAGCTGTACAACGGAATGACGACAATGAAAATTTGTGCCGGACCAGGAATCGAACTCGGATTTCCCTCACGACTCAAGGCCTGTCCCAAAATTCCATACGTTGTGAACGATGTGTCTAGAACCTGTACTCGTGCACCCATTATGTATATTCCCGCACAGGTGAGACATTTTACTTGAAAGTCGCTTACCCGGTGTCGCCGGATAAATACGATATTGCCTGTGTTAGTCTGAACTGATCTGCAAAGTTCCTTTGGACATGCGCGCATGCAAAATTCCTTTGCACATACATGGATGCATGTCAAAAGGAACTGTGCATCGTAATTCAGAATAGCACAGGCACTGCAGTATCGTACTTCTATAAGCGTTCCGTTTTTAGCGATTGAGGCATGGAGCCCTAAAAATGATAAGATTCGGTTCAAGAGCTGTGGCACTAACACGTGAAATAACTTACGGAGAAAACGGAGAAGCGATCGGTAAAAGAAAATGTAGGACTGTGACTGACCATTTGTTAAGGAGTTTACATAGAGATGATGTTAAACTGATCAGTCTGCACACAGGGTGTGCCATGGGGAAATGCGAATATTCAGGAATATGACAGGAACGGTCATTCGAAGCAAAAAGCTTCATGAGGACTTATGCCCTATTCCGAATGGTTTCCCAGATAGGACACATTTACTGTACATTGTTATTTATTTTCTGTATTTCTCAGTACATTGTCAGGTTTACACATGTAGACATGTGCATCATTTGGCAAACATTACAATGTGCATTTTACAAGATATCAACTGAAAAACAAATGTTTTTAACACATTCACCTCTAAGGATTATCGTACTCGTCCATTGCAAAATAGTTCAAATGGCTCTGAGCACTATGGGACTCAACTTCTGAGGTCATCAGTCGCGTAGAACTTAGAACTACTTAAACCTAACTAACCTAAGGACATCACACACATCCATGCCCGAGGCAGGATTCGAACCTGCGACCGTAGCGGTTTCGCGGTTCCAGACTGTAGCGCCTAGAACCGCTCGGCCAGCCCGGCCGGCCCGTCCATTACAACTGTTGTACAGTTGACAATAAATATTCGAATATCCCACCGCCAACTTCAGTGCATTTGTACACTTTTGAGAGAACATGTTGTGCTGCTTGTTTGAATGCGCAGCACGTACCCTAATGAGCGCCGCAGCGTCCATGATGTGCCGGCCGCTGTGACCGAGCGGTTCTAGGCGCTTCAGTCCGGAACTGTGGTGCTGCAACGGTCGCAGGTTCGAATCCTGCCTCGGGCATGGATGTGTATGATGTCCTTAGGGTAGTTAGGTTTAAGTAGCTCTAAGTCTAGGGGACTGATGACGCCAGATGTTAAGTCCCATAGTGCTTAGAGCCATTTGAACGTCCATGATGCGAAAAATCAGTTCATCTCGCGTATTCACCTTTCGTTTCAACACCTCAGACTTCATCCCAGCCCATAAACAAAACTGTAATGGTGTAAGGTCTAGCGACCTTGGTGTCCATTTAGCTGTACTACCACGACCAATCTAGTGATTAGGGTAACTGCGGTTGAATTACTCCCTCACATGTCTGCTGAAATGTGGGGAAAGGGGGGGGGGGCTCCGTCATGCTGCAGGTACATTGCAGATCGCCAAATCAACATCCCTAATGTGTTCTACAATTTTCCAAAAAATGCAAATAATTCTGCTCTATCGTTTGTTCTTATGAAATAACTGCACCCATCAGTTTGTTACCGAACACATGGCTCCAAACATTGATCGAAAACTCTCAAATTGGCTTCCTCTGTAGCGTGTGGATATTCCTGTGACCGTCGCTGATCATAACGTGTGTTGTTGACTCAATTCCGTGTAAACGTGGCTTCTACAGTGAATAATATTAATAGAAGCAAATGACGATTGTCATTCAACCAGTGAAAAAATTCAAGTCGTGTGGCGTTGTTAACAACGTGAAGACCGTGGACAAAATTAGCTGTAACATGGAAGTGAAGAGTCTCTGGAGCCACGTTCATATGAGATATTTTCTTACTCTATATGTGAGGAATGTTTCCTGAAAGTTTGGTGATATCCTTTCACTACACGATACTGAAATGTGTCATTTAAGAAGTGGACTGACACATCTCGTGTATCATGGCCATTGATTCAATTTATCATAATCCGTATGAGTTTTGACATATTGCTGATGCTGATAATACGGGTGATATCAGTGGATTCGAAGGAACTGGTATCAAGTCTACACTACAGGCCATCAAAACTGCTACACCACGAAGATGACGTGCTACAGACGCGAAATTTAACCGACAGGAAGACGATGCTGAGATGTACAAATGATTAGCTTTTCAGAGCATTCGCACAAGGTTGGCCACGGTGGCAACACCTACAACTTGCTGACATGAGGAAAGTTTCCAACCAATTTCTCATACACAAACAGCAGCTGACTGGCGTTCCCCGCTGAAACGTTGTTGTGATGCCCCGTGTAAGGAGGAGAAATGCGTACTATCACGTTTCCGACTTTGATAAAGGTCGGATTGTAGCCTATCGCGATTGCAGTTTATCGTATCGCGACATGGCTGCTCGCGTTGGTCGAGATACAATGACTGTTGGCAGAATATGGTATCTGCAGGTTCAGCAGGGTAATACGGGAGGCCGTGCTGGATCCCAACGGCCTCGTATCACTAGCAGTCGAGATGACAGGCATCCTATCCGCATGGCTGTAACAGATCGTGCAACCACGTCTCGATCCATGAGCCAACAGATGGGGACGTTTGCAAGACAACAACCATCTGCACGAACAGTTCGACGACGGTTTCAGCAGCATGGATTATCAGCTCGGAGACCAAGGCTGCGGTTATCCTTGACGCAGCATCGCAGACAGGAGAGCCTTCGATGGTGTACTCAACGACGAACCTGGGTGCACGAATGGAAAAACGTTATTTTTTCGGATGAATCCAGGTTCTGTTTACAGCAACATGATGGTCGCATCCGTGTTTGGCGACATCGCGGTGAACGCACATTGGAAGCGTGTATTCGTCATCGCCATACAGCCGTATCACCCGGCTTGATGGTACGGGGTGCCATGTCTCGGTCACCTCTTGTTCGCAATGACGGCACTTTGAACAGTGGACGTTACATTTCAGATGTGTTACGACCCGTGGCTCTACCCTTCATTCTATCCCTGCAAAACCCTACATTTCAGCAGAATAATGCATGACCGCATGTTGCAGGTCCTGTACGGGCCTTTCTGGAAGAAGAAAATGTTCGATTGCTGCCCTGGCCAGCACATTCTCCAGATCTCTCACGAATTGAAAACGTCTGGTCACTGGTGGCCGAGCAACTGGCTAGTCACAATACGCCAGTCACTACTCTTGATGAACTGTGGTATCGTGTTGAAGCTGCATGGGCAGCTGTACCTGTACACGCCATCGAAGCTCTGTTTGACTCAATATCCAGGCGTATCAAGGCCGTTATTACGGCCAGAGGTGGTTGTTCTGGGTACTGATTTCTCAGGATCTATGCACCTAAATTGCGTGAAAATGTAATCATATGTCAGTTCTAGTATAATATGTTCGTCCAATGAATACCCGTTTATCATCTGTATTTCTGCTTGGTGTAGCAATTTTAATGGCCAGTAGTGTATTTGTGTAGTTAACTGCATGCCCCATATTTTTTGTCTTCTGCGAATCTGACATAATTTTGGATGGACGACACGGTAGGAGAAAGGAGGGGAACGCTGGCTACCAGCCCCCAGAATTCCATTGGAAGAAAGTCAATTTGTGAAGGTTAAGCCTCCTGGAGCAGGGGACGACGAGCCAGGCACTGACCACTAGCACTTTCAGCTTACTCTGTGTCGTCTGCCACCATGCGAGGCGGGGCATTGGTTAGCACCATGGACTCGCATTCGGGAGGACGTCGGTTCAATCCCACGTCCGGCCATCCTGATTTAGGTTTTCCGTGATTTCCCTAAATCGCTTTAGACAAATGCCAGAATGGTTCTTTTGACAGTGCACGGCCGACTTCCTTCCTTAATGAGACCGATAACTTTCCTGTAAGGTCTCTTCCCCCAAATGAACGCAATGTATTGTCCACCGCAGTGCCGGCGAACTGCGCATGGTCAAGATTCCACGAACTGAGGACTTTTGATGGCGTGCTCTGGTGGTCTGGGACTTAAGCTGAAAAGACCAGTACAATAGAATGACCGTATCGTACGTCCGGCCAGTGTAGAATAAATTATTTTTACAAATCGGCCTCTCTGCTTAAAGAACAGCGTTGTTTTCGCTAGTAACGTTTGTCCCAGAAAACTAGGATGCCTGGCTGGTCGAGTGATATTCATCTCTGCTATCTCGTGGGGAGCTCGTCGCTATTTATTGTTAAAAATCTTTTCTTCCTTGCTTCCAAGGAAGACAGGAGTTGGTTCAAATGGCTCTGAGCACTATGGGACTTAACTTCTGAGGTCATCAGCCCCCTAGAACTTAGAACTACTTAAACCTAATTAACCTACGAACACCGCACAAATCCATGCCCGAGGCAGGATTCGAACCTGCAACCGTAGCGGTTTCGCGGTTCCAGACTGTAGCTCCTAGAACCGCTCGGCCACTACGGCCGGCGAAGACAGGAGTGCAGCTCATTGTGTGTTCTAAGAATTTTTCCGTAACTAGGAGATTTCCCTACGCTGATCATAGTGTGGGAGCGTCTCGTGCTAGTAAAACGCCTGGCTTCACGTGACAGCACCCATCCGACTTCAGAGAAACCTGGCTGCGAGTGTTCTACCACTCAGAAAGTAAATACTAAGACGTGAGCAACGTTTGCCTACTTCCAAATCACATGCTTTATTTATTGTTTTTGGTTTTTGTTCTGTTGTTTTCTATTCGCTGCTGGAAATGACATTTTTTATTTAGTTTATGCTACTAAAGAGATGACTACAGTAATAGGTTCAAAATGGTGTAGATTGCAGCAGGTTATTCGGATATGAAGAGGATTGCACAGAACAGAGTAGGGTGGAGAGCTGCATCAGACCAGTCTTTGAACTGAATACCACAGTAACAACATTGTTATGGTGATTACTGTCACTGTTTAAATAGTATGTTATTCACTGACCGTTATGGTAATTTAAAAAAATAACGAAATGCTTCATAATGAAAATACACTGTACAGATAGAATACCTAAACTCTTAAACAGGGACTCACAGGAGTTTCTAAGTTTACATCCCTTATTATTCTAGTGGCCTTTTCCATATTTCCATCATAAACTCAGTGGCAGAATTAATAAATATGCTCTGTCAGAGGCTAGTCGTGCACCTAGATCTTCGACTGACTTGTTAGGCACACACTCAGCATGTCTATAGCAAGCCAATAAAAGTGGTTTCATCCTTTACAAATTAGGAACCATTGTAAGTGAAAAACAGTTACTTACATGCTACACTTCCTTCTGTTAAAATTTTCTCCTTTGTTTTATTCTCCATGGAAAGTACACTGCACACTGACAGTATTCTTGCAGGAAAAGAAAACAGACCGAGCTATCAAAGGAATATTGAATATGTGACTGAATCATATAGGTCAACCTTCGCAGTGACTTGCAACATTAGTTTTATTGTCATTGTGCGCTAGGAAAAAATGCCTTTGTCCAAAAGCAAACAATAATTGGGTGAGCCATTATCACACAGTCGTAATGTGCACAGACATGACCCTACAAATGGTAGTAATATAGATTTCGCTTTTAGACTGAATAAATTTTAATATTTTTAATTTCGCTGGTTTGGACATGTCAGTGAGCTACCTTTGCCAGTGATACAGTCGCCTAGAAAAATGCGAGAGTTTCGTGTCACACACCAAGCGCTAATAGAGAAATGTTAATGAAATTTGAAGGTTTTCTTCTTGATTTAGACAAAGAATTAGTCCGTAACTGTAAAGTAATTTATCGGCATAGAGTAATAATTACATTCAAAATATCTGTTTAAATCTATCTCAAGTAATCCCTAATGTGCCAGTAGCGAATGGTGCGGTCGTGTTTTAATTTTGTGAGAAATGCTTCAATACCGTAACTTGACCATTTACATTACGATAAATGTTGACTACTGTTTAATCTTGAGTCTGCTTCTTAAATGAGGTCACACATATGTTACAGAAATAGCAATTATTCGCTTTTTTCTGTCAGGCAAAAGTAACAAGCACAACTGCAACGAAATTGGTACCATATTTTTCCTATAATAGCAGTCAGCCATTTTAGTATACTCGCTAATTTGTTTAGTGCATATAGACAACCGAGCGATTAGAAAGGTACACGAATTTTACAGCTATGAATATACAATCATATTCCACTCGAGCATAGAGTTCTGCGTTAGTTATTCATGTGTCATTGCAGTCAGGTGTGTGCAGCAGCTAGACACGTACTGCCGGTTTCCGGTTTGAAACGTCAATGCAAGCAGGTGTTTTACTGGCGCGAGACGCGCTCATCATAGTGGTACCCAACAAAAAGTCCTTATTACCAATATATACAGTAATAAATCGTAATTAAAAAGGAAATAAACATAAGTAATCAATAACTTTCTATGTTATTTTTCATGAACAGCATCGCTACATAAGCAAGTGAGAGTCTGGTCCTGTTTAAGAAAACGTTACATTCACATTTTTATTTTAGTAATACAACCGTTTTATAAGTATTATGCAGTGTCAGTAACATAAAAGTGGATCTGTTACAGTAATCTGAAGTGAAAAAAGGTGAAGTCCAAGAAATACACAACAATCAGACAAAACCTCTATTAGATTATCCTAATGAGTGAAAACTTAATACATCTATGGAGTGTGACGTAGCATATAAGAACATGTGCCGTAAGTATAGAAACACATACATTAAAATTGGATAATAAAGAAGAACTCAACCTAGACCTTACCCTACAACCATATATTAAGATGTGACGTACATAGCTTAAACTCTGTTTGCATAGTAAGAGGTATAAGTAGTATACACACTCAATGGTAGTTACTATCGTCACCTGTAATCAACATAGGCATCTTATAATTACTTCAAATACACAGAAGTGCAAACAGTTTCCATTAATAATCACTGAATCCATTCACTTGCTTAATATCAACTACTATATCAATCACTGGTTAAGGAGGTTATGCAGTCGTATCTGCCTAATGTCACATAGTTGAAATAAGTACAATTTAGACCTTAAAGGTGTTTTATACTCACATAACATTTATAGCCGTAAGTGACACACTTTGTAAAGAGCCAACAGTATGATGGGATGAAGTATAGGCTGATAAACAGACGGCGCCAAAATTATAATAAGTCGACACCATAACATATGTGTATGTGTAGACATGGATAAGTTAAAAAATATCAAAGCGTAAAAGTACAAACTGCAGTAAAAGTGAAAAAGCATAAAATCTAATAAGATGAAGCATTCCAGTAGCTTCATTCTATCAAAATGTCACAATAGAATAAACGTCTATAGAGTTTAACATAGCCTATAAGAATGTGTACCCTAGTTATAGGAACATATACACTAATAATGGGTATTAAAGAAGAACCTCTACCTAGGCCTCAGGCTATAAACATACATTAAGTCATGAGGTACACAACCATATTGTGTGGTAAGAGACATAAGTAGTACATATACTAATTGGTAATTACTATCATTATCTGTAAGTAGGCATCTTGTAATCACCACAAATATACATAAGTGCAACATTTTTCATAAATAAAGGCTGTATCTATTCATTTGCTTAACACTAACTAATATATCAGTTAGTGGCTACGTAGATTATGCAGTCACAACCGCCTAATGTGATCAAGTAGAAACAAGTATAATTTAGACTCTGAAGGTAATATATACTCGTACAACAGCTGTACCCATTAGTAACATATTGCATAGGGGCTCAAAAGTATGACGAGATGAAACACAGTATTATACACAGGTGGTACCCTCAGTACAAGGGGACAAGTAAGAGAACACCCTAACACATGTGCATATATAGACACATATTAGGTACAAGAAATACCAAAGCATTAAAACACAATATGCAACGTGGAAGGGGTCAAATAAAGGGAACGAAATGTTATTTACAATTTGTTCACAAACCAGATGGCAGTTATAGAAGTCGAGGGGCACAAAGGGAAGCAGTGGTTGGGAAGGGAGTGAGACAGGGTTGTAGCCTATCCCAGATGTTATTCAATCTATATATTGAAGAAGCAGTAAGGGAAACAAAAGAAAAATTTGAAGTAGGAACTAAAATCCATGGAACAGAAATAATAACTTTGAGGTTTGTCGATGACATAATTCTGTCAGAGACAGCAAAGGATCTGGAAGAGCAGTTGAACGGAATGGACAGTGTCTTGAAAGGTGGATATAAGATGAACATCATCAAAAGCAAAATCAGGATAATGGAATGCAGTCAATTTAAATCAGGTGATGCTGAGGGAATCAGATTTGGAAATGAGACTCTTAAAGTAGTAGATGAGTTTTGCTATTTGAGGAGCAAAATAACTGATCATGGTCGACGTAGGCAGGATATAAAATGTAGACTGGCAATGGCAAGAAAAGCGCTTTTGAAGAAGAGAAATTTGTTAAAATCGAGTATAGATTTAAGTGTCAGGAAGTTTTTTGTGAAGGTATTTGTATGCAGTGTAGCCATGTGTGGAAGTGAAACAATAACGATAAATAGTTTAGACAAGAAGCGAACAGAAGCTTTCGAAATGTGGTGCTGCAGAAGAATGCTGAAGATTGGGTTGGTAGATCATGTAACTCATGAGGAGGTACGGAATACAAATGGGGAGAAGAGGAATTTGCGGCACAACTTGAGTAGACGAAGGGATCGGTTGGTATGACATGTTCTGAAGCACCAAGGGATCACCAATTTAGTATTGGAGGGCAGCGTGGAGGGTAAAAATCGTAGAGGGAGACCAAGAGATGAATACACTAAGCAGGTTCAGAGAGATGTAGGTTGCAGTAGGTACCTGGAGATGAAGAAGCCTGCATAGGATATAGCATGGAGAGCTGCATCAAACCAGTCTCTGGACTGAAGACCACAACAACAAAAACAACAACATGCAATAATAATGAGATATAAGAAATAAAAAATCCACTGACATGGAGCATACTGCAAATAAAACATCACAACAGCAGTTAAATAAGGAATAGTAAAATAGAAGATATCCGAACAATACAGAAATAATTTACTATACTGTAATTTACAGACATTTTGTTTATCGTAATATACCTATCTATTTTGACTGGTTGCCTAAAGTAGCTGTTACAGGAATGTGGTATGTGAGCTGCCCTGTTATGATAAGCAAGAAGTTATTAAGGTAACCAGTTAATCAATAAAATAGACGATGTTATATACTTAAGGCGCCAGTGTAAGACTTTATGTATATGCAACTACTGTATAAGTGCATAATTCTTTCCGGAGCAAAACAGTACTATAAAGCAAAAGTGGCACAAACAGACAACCACATTAAAGTACTGCTACACAGCGGTCCACAGTAAGACCAAGAAACAACCAAGAACATTAGATACATACATGGCAAACGTATGTAGCCAGTTAACCTTCATGCTGCAACAGATCACTTAAATTCACAAGGCAATTCTTATTCTTAAGGTCTTTTTGTCCATTCAAAATGTCGTCAGGGAATATTTTAATATGATGACATATCTCTGTCTCTTCCAATTGATTTACGTAACTCCTCTTATTTTTATGAAGAAGTTTCAAATGATGTTCTACAGGCCCCACTGTATGGTTGTACGCTGTAAGATATGTGCTTACAAGGGGAGGCCGCCAATTGTGAAATTCAGATTCGATTCATACTGCGCATAATAAAAACTCATGGTCAGAGGTGTAATGTGGCAAAGCACCAAGGTGCACTTCTCAGCCGTTGTCGAGAAAATCGACAGTTAAAATAAATTTTTGCGGTGAAATACTCTCTGCGATTAATTATTTTGTACAGCGTCGTGGCGAAGCGGTAAGCGCTCGGGTTCGTAATCCGAAGGTCGCTGGATCGAATCTCGCGCCATGGAACATTTTTTTATTATTAGTTTTTTGTAATTCATATAAACTATTAATGAATATCTTATGCATGTTGGTGAAGGCGGATCGCTCTCCAGTTGTACCGCCTCCATTTTTCCGTTTGTTTAACAGGGTGTACCAAAGCTCTCACGTCCGCACTGATTTTCGACGATGTTATTAAGCTGCGCTAGGGACCGCATCTACCTTCTTTCGAAGTTAGCAGGCAACATCGCTGTTTTGCGGCGGCTCGTTTCGGCCCATTCAACATCTGTTCAAGTGTAACGAGCGAGTAACGGAGTTTATATTTCATACCTGCCACAGCAAATTTGTGTTCGTGGGGTTTCTATTCTAAGTCGAACGATTGACTTGCGCTGTACGTATTCGTTTCGGAATATCGTTTCTACGTCTTCCGTTAACTATACGTGGTTAACATTATGAAGACAATTAATAACATTTGTAAAATATAACTCTGTTTGCGGAAAACATAATGATGGTCGAAGTCGCTAGTTTTTCCACGACAAACGACTTTCAACAACTTATTATATGCATACTTGTTGCAACTGATTGCCGGGAATTATATATATATATATATATATATATATATATATATATATATATATATATATATATGTGTGTGTGTGTACACACACATTTGAATTGCAAGAAACAAATACTGAAAAAAAGATGCATGGCGCGAGATTCGATCCGGCGACCTTCGGATTACGAACCCAAGCGCTTACCGCTGTAGAAAATTCTTAATCGTAGGGCGTATTTCACCGCAACGGTTTATTTTAACTGTCGATTTTCTCGACAACGGTTGAGAAGTGCATCTTGGTGCTTTGCCACATTACACCTCTGGCCATGATCTTTTATTATACGCAGTATGAATCGAATCTGAATTTCACAATTGGCGGCCTACCCTTGTTAGAGTGAAAAACTTGATTACTGAAGATATTCTCGAGACCTTAAGTTTAACTGCCTGACAGTGTAAGATTTATTACAGCTTCCACAATGAATCCAAATAAGGAAGGCGCGGCAGAAGGCTGAATTGTATTTTTGAGGGCCAGCCCATCACACAGCAGTTGATGGCAGACCCGGTCGTATGTGGTCTTGACTCCCCAATTCGTCAAGATCTGTCAGCACAGCCTACGTGGGAAGGACAGCAGTTAAGCGTTTCTTGGTGCATCTCTTTTAAATTTGATTAGGCCCAATGATTTCTGGTATTCTAGGACATATCCATGAAGACCAGGCAATGTCGTTTCCAATAGGATTTCTTACATTTTTATGGAAAGATCGGGGCAATCACTGTGCACCCATCCACAGTTATGCTTTTTCGAGAATGACCTGTTGAGACGAAGGTCACTTCCATCTGAATTGTTCCTAGTGGGCTTTGCAAAACCTAGCTCTGGTTTAAATTTGTTTCTGTTCATAACTGGCAGTTGCTTTCACTTTTAAAGTGTAAGTACTGCTTTCTTGTTTATGTATGTGTTCATAACGAGTATTTCTAATAAATTGTGGTTAAATTGGGACAAGTTTTTAAATCAGTAGTAAGATGAACCATCTTTTAATTATTAAGGGGGGTAGGACGTCAGACGGGCCGATTTCGAGAGGCACCACAGGACATTTTAATTTGCACTGTCTATACTTTTACAAATAAATTCATAAAACTTTGTCAGCATGACCAGGAAGGATTCAGGATTCACACTCATAGCAGTGGAAGTTTAAAAACACGAAAAAATAATATTTTTTAAATGTGAAATTTCATGATTTTTTTCACTTACTGTTGTCTGCATTTGTTGCTATAGGTACACATTTCTTCATAAGTAAGAGAGATTCTTCGATGAATTTTGAACAGCTTACAAACCATACTTACAGGTGTATGAAACTCTAGAATTTATTTAATCTATGAAAAAAATGAATGAGCTGTTACGTTTTAAACTTCGTGTTTAGAGAAAACTCGAATTTTATAGTTAATTATCTCAATTTTTACCACAGTTTTTAACAGATTTGGGGAATTCTAGAGTTTCATACACCTGTAAGTATGTTTTGTATGCTGTGCAAAATTCATCGAAGAATCTCTGTTACTTATGAAGAAAGGTGTACCTACAGCAACAAATGCAGCCAATACCAAGTGAAAAAAATGATGAAATTAAACATGTAAAAAAAATTTGTTTTGTTACAAATTCATTTCCGTATCTTAGTTCAAGGGGAGTGATCTGTCGCTCAGTTGGTCCAACGTGTGCAGATCATTATAATAAGCAAAGGTCTTTTACTAGGTTTCAGTATTTGTACAATGATTCTTTCCATTCGTCGGGTGGGGACAATTCCTTCTTGCAAATCTCCCCGCGGGGTAGCCGCGCGGTTTCAGAAGAGTTTTCATCTCAACTGGCTCACCTTGGATCACCTTGGTAAAGTGTCGGAGGATCTCAAACGTAGTAATCGATAAAAGTTTTGGGTAATGGGCGCTGTCGTACCTATCACTGTGAACATGCCATTTTTTCATAGATGTGCGAACAGAAACGTACAGCGATAAATCTATTGCACAGAAGGTGGCACGAGTTGCACTAAAATGCGTAGGGATCCCTGTACTCATAAGACGAACGTTAAAATCCAAGAGGCGCCCATCAACTAGTTGACCTTTGTTACTGCTGTACCATCCTGACCATCATGCTAATATCCCGATGTTCACTGTATTCCTCTGAGAATCGAAATTGAATATTAGTGCGTGTTGAGCTCGGTCGATGAAAGTTTTCTTGATTTGAATTGAGCACCTGATGGTTTCTGTATGGGTGTAATTGCTCTGTTTGTGACTGCCTAAAAATTCGAGGGCAAGCTGAAAAGTAATTCCTCCGAATTTTTTAGTCTGTTCTCAGTATCGGTTGAGGTATTACATGTCAGACATATTATTCGGTCGACTTTCCGGTTTCGCTAACGCAAGTTGCAAACGTCTGTCGCTAGAGGGATCCGAAATGTAACGCCTAAAGAAGCAACTGCGTCAGTGTGTGAGAATGTGCGTGATGTATGCACGGTGGGTGCCTCGAATGCTCACTTCTGACACGAAAGAGAGGAGACTGGACATATGTCAACAGTTTATTTCCTCTTTTTAGCGTGAGGGTGACAGGCGATTTTGATCCCGTAAACAAGGGAGTAACAATGGAGTTTCACCACGAAGGATCACTGACACCAAAAAAATTCAAGACCATGCCATCAGAAGGCAAAGGCACACTCGCTATTTTCCGGGAGATTCAATGTATGGTGCATTTGTAATTCATGCTTGAGGCATCACCATTAAATTCTACAAGGTACTGCGGAACAATCAGAAAACTGAAAGAACGAATTCGAAGAATTCGTTCAAACGTGGAGCACCTTCTCCTTCAGCATGCAATGCCAGACCTCACGCGAGCACTCCGACGTTTGCAACGATCAGACGCTTTGGTTCACTGTCATCGATTATCCTCCTTACAGCCCCGACTTCACCCCATCCGGTTCTCAGCTGTTTCCGAAACTTAAAGAACACCTTCGAGGACTTCGCTTTGATAGTGATAAAGAGGTGCAAGCGGAGGTGAGGTTGTGGCTCCGTCAACAGAGTAGAACGTTCAACAGTAAGGGTATCGAGGAGAGCCTGCCCGGTTGGCCGTGAGGCCTAACGCACTGCTTTCCGGGCGGGAAGGAGCGCCTGGCCCCCGGCACGAGGACCGGTGAACCGGCCCGTCTGTGGTTGGGTTTTAGGCGGTTTTACATCTGCCTCGGCGAATGCGGGCTGGTTCCTCTTATTCCGCCTCAGTTACACTATGTCGGCGATTGTTGCGCAAACAAGTTCTCCACGTACGCGTACGCCACCATTACTCTACCACGCAAACATAGGGGCTACACTCGTCAGGTGTGAGACATTCCCTGGGGGGTCCACCGGGGGCCGAACCGCACAATAACCCTGGGTTCTGTGTGGTGCGGCGGAGGGGTGAAGTGGACTGCGGTAGTCGTCGTGGGGTTGTGTACCACTGCGACTGCGGCGGGGACGGAGCCTCTCTCTCGTTTCTAGGTCTCCGGTTAACATACAATAAAAGGGTATCGAGAAACTGTTCTCTCTTTGGGAGAAATGAGTTCGTCGCCAGGATGACTATGTTGAGAAACAAACCTGTATACCTGATGAATGAAGATGTAGAATGTTAATAAAGTTCGCTTTATTTGGAAACCTTAGCGAGTTTTCACATAAAAAATTGGTGTCCGAACTGTGTTCGTGAGAACTGTTGTTCTGTTGTCTGTACGCGTGTTGTGGTGTGGTCGTGTTCCTCCTGTTGCGATTGTTTCTCCTTTTCCGGCGTTGTGGTTGTCCCTGTGTCGGTGCGTGTTATGTAGCCTGTGGTGGGCTGCAGTCCGCGATCTCAGGGGGTAGGGTGGTGTTTGGTGTATCCGATGCGGGTGTGGTGTTGGGTGTTGTGTGTATTGGTTGCGTGTATGTTGCTGGGGGTGTTTGCTGTGCGTGTCCTGAGCTCTGAGACTCCTCTGGCCGCTGAGGTTGCCAGCGACCACTCCAGCGAAGGATATTCCACTTCTTACTGGGGGGGGGGGGGGCGGTTTCGGAGCTGTGATGGCTATAGTTTTCGTGTATTTCGCTATTTTGCGCCTCAGAGCTTCTTTGTACGCAATGCACCCCCTGTAGTTGGCCGGATGGGCCGCAACACAGTTGGCGCATTTGCGTGGTGCTGTGTTGGGAAGTTTGCGCTGTTGAGTCGTGTGACCACCAGTGCATTTGCAGCAGCGGGGAGCGAGACCGCATCTGATACCCGCGTGCTCAAAGTGCTGGCAGTTGTGGCATCGCTGGAGGACACGCCGTGTGTTGTAGACTTCTACATTGACGACCATACGAAGAAATAATTGTAACTTCAACACGTCGCTGGACTTGGCCGTGTCGGCCAACTCCGCCATGTAGTTGTGAGATGGTCTCGCTGTTCCGAACTCTGTCTTTCTGTTTACACGAATGCACTCCCATTCGAGGGCGTTGAGTTCCTCGTGTACCGTCTCGATTGATATTCGTGAGTCTATCCCCTTGATCCCGTACTGCTGTTTTTTCTAGGACTGTTTTGTACGTGGAAGTTTCTACCTTTCTTTCTTTCAGAAACTCCAGCAGAACTGAGTAGTCTGATTTGTTTGCCACGTACAGTGCGGCGTGGTCCCCGGTGAGTTTTGAGTAGAATGTTGAGAGGTTATGTTTCTTATTAAATCTTTGTTTAGGAGACTAAGGCTCCGTAGTTGCGTATAATGACTGGTGAGAAGCCAGCCGAGGATTTCTTCGGGCTCTGCGTAGCTCCTTTTGTGTTTGTGTGTGCTGCAGTCGCATGTTTGTTCGTATTTTTCCCTGTGTTGCTGGTGTTGCAAATTTGATATGTTGTCGGAGTTGGCAGCAGCACTCGGCTGTTGCCTCGTGAATTTGTGAGCTCACTTGTTTGTGTGTTTGTTGGCTGTTTGTGTTGTGGACTGGCCTGCTGCCACAGTCCGTCTTCGGAATTGTTAGCGTCTTTTGTAGGCTCTGTCTCCGAGAGCGAGGGCAAAAAATGGTTCAAATGGCTCGGAGCACTATGGGACTTAACATCTTAGGTCATCAGTCCCCTAGAACTTAGAACTACTTAAACCTAACTAACCTAAGGACATCACACACATCCATGCTCGAGGCAGGATTCGAACCTGCGACCGTAGCAGTCCCGCGGTTCCGGTCTGCAGCCCCTAGAACCGCACGGCCACCGCGGCCGGCGAACGAGGGCAAATCTCTCGTGTTTGCGGCAGGCGCTTGTGTGTGTGGAGTGTGTGTCTGTGTTTGTGAGTGCTCACTCCCCATCAGCAACTCGATCAGCTGTTGCTGATCTGCAGTCTGCTGGTCCTTTGAGGCAACTGCCACCTGGAAGGTGGAGAGTGCGTCGGAAATGCTGGCGGTAACAACCGGCATCCCCGCCTCTTGTGCTGCAGCTTTACTGTGAGCTACTGGTGGGGATATCCAGGAAAGATCTGACATCTTTCCTGCATAGGGAAGTTTTATTTGAATAGGGAGAGGTGTACGACAATTTTGCTCTTTTCGAAACGACAACTGCCGCGTGGGATTAGCCGAACGGTCTAGGGCGCTGCACTCATGGACTGTGCGGCTGGTCCCGGCGGAGGTTCGAGACCTCCCTGGGGCATGGCTGTGTGTATTTGTCCTTAGGATGATTTAGGTTAAGTAGTGTGTAAGCTTAGGGACTGATGACAAATGGTTCAAATGGTTCAAATGGCTCTGAGCACTATGGGACTTAACATCTGAGGTAATCAGTCCCCTAGAACTTAGAACTACTTAAACCTAACTAACCTAAGGACATCACAACGATCCATGCCCGACGCAGGATTGGTAATTTTGTGTGTGTGTGTGTGTGTTTTTACCCAACTAAAAGTCTTAAAACACTAAAGTCAGACATGGAAATCATGTATTCTCACAATGTGGGATTGCAGACACTGAAATGAAACGTCTGAGTATGTAACATTAAACTAGAATAGTGCAGGCCCGCTGATGTTCAAATGTTCAAATGTGTGTGAAATCTTATGGGACTTAACTGCTAAGGTCGTCAGTCTCTAAGCTTACACACTACTTAACCTAAATTATGCTAAGGACAAACACACGCACCCATGCCCGAGGAAGGACTCGAACCTCCGCCGGGATCAGCCGCACAGTCCATGACTGCAGCGCCCTTGATCGCTCGGCTACGTTGATGTTGCTACAAGGCTAACTGGGCTGTTTCGCGGTCAGAATTTCTTTTACTTTCCTGCTCCCTGCACCCCCACCTTTTATGACACAAATAATTCAGCTGCTGGCGGTGGAGGGTGAATCGTTGACAATGCCAGCCACTTCTGCTGATGAAACTTCAGAAGAACCACTAAACAAACGTCAGCCGAAGATCTCGAGTCACCAGGTGGTCACGAAAGATCAACAAGTATATAATGAACTAATAACGTGAAGTACATTATCTAGATAGCTCTCATAATTGTATCCTCTTTGGTTTTCTGATCCAGGAAAACTCTCTCGTAATGGTGCATTGAAAGCCAGGCATTTACGAATGTTGTAATGTGAAGGTAACGGAAACGATAACTCACTCCATTTCTTATAGAAGAGGGTCACATGAAATGAAATTATTGCTGAAACGTTTGGTTCCATGCTTGGTTTGTTAATACCTGGAGTGGGATGCCAAGCTTCGAGAGCCTGTTACGCAGCAGTACGGGGACAGTTCCGCAAGAGCAGTGCACGCTTTCTCGGACGGCATTTGCTTCCTCGTCACAGTCCGCAAAGTGAAAAGACGTGCAACCTTAACCGACTTAGCGCTCACCGGCTAGTGTCCATCACGAGGAAGGCATTTCTTTCGTTTCAGTTCGGTTTAGATCGCGAAAAACATGTTTGCCCAGATTCCTTCACTGTTATCCACTTCAATGAAGATTCCACGCGTTTTTAGTCGCATTGAACGTGTCTGAGTCATCTTGGCGGACCACACCATCATAGAAACTGCGTGGTTGACGGTGCAGAACACGAATCTTATGTGGTTGGCTGACGGTGCAGAACACGAATCTTTTACGATTTTCGTTTTTAGCCACTTTACAAGCACCTTTTGATTTATTCTGCAGTGCTCAGTACACATACGTGTTTTGACAGGGCAGTTATTTGCGCGGTAAATGACATCAACTCTAAAGAAGCTCCAATTCTACAAAAGTCTAGACATATCACTTTCAATACTATCATGCCTGAAACGCACTTCTGTATTCAAATTACTCGTAGATTTTGAGAGGGATCCTAATGACCTAGTTGTGGTGTGCCCTAAACATAAACTATCAAATTTGACCAAACCGACATTCTAAGTTCTAGGGGACTGATGACTTCAGAAGTTGAGTCCTATAGTGCTCAGAGCCATTTGAGCCATTCTGATGAGGCTTTGGAGGCTCTTACTACTGCCGACCGAGACGCAATGACTGACGCCATTTCACGTACAACACCAAAACAACACTCGACGGCCCTGCCCCAGGAGATCCTGGGCCTTATCTCAATGAGGAACCGCCTCAGGAGACACCAGCGTACTAGGCGCCCGTCCTATAAAATACATGTCAACAGACTCCAGGGTATAATACGGGACAAAATACAAACATTTAGAAACGAACAATGGGGACAGAAACTCACTGGGCTAGATACCACACGTCCTGGCTTGTGGAAGCTAGCCAGACACTTCACCAGGGAGAAACATTACATTCCCACTCTACAAGGACCAGACGGCCCAGCTTACTCCGCGACGGAGAAGGCAGAGCTTATGGCCACAACACTTGCAACGTCTTTCATGCCGAATCTCTCTCCTTCAGATCCATTATTCACACATGAAACGTACCTGGAGGTTACGCGACTTGCAGCCCAGCCCACGCACGACGAAATTAGACGCACTAGCACAAATGAAATTACATGGGCTATCAAGCATACCAAAGCTAGGAAAGCCCCTGGGCCTGATGGCATTCAAAACCGTGTCCTCCAGCAGTTCACGGATAGAGCCGTGGAATACCTTACACACACAACGAATGCCATCCTTAAACATCAACAATTCACTGACTTTTGGAAGGCGACCAAGATCCTGATGTTCAGGAAGCCAGGGAAAAACCACAAAATTACCGACCCATCATTCTGCTGTGCTCGCTCAGCAAGATTGTTGAGAAGGTAATATTAAAACGCATCACTAGGCACCGCATCGCCAATGACACCCTAAGACCGGAGCAGTTCGGCTTTAGGAATCACCACTCAACAACTCCTCCGCGTAGTCGAACATATAACACACGGCTAAAACATGGACAAAGCCTCATTGGCCGTGTTTCTGGACATCGAAAAAGCTTAGGACCGTCTTTGGCACAACAGTCTCATACGCAAACGAAGCGAAGCTGATTTCCCGGGCGGACTCGTAAATCTCATACAACTATATCTCACGAACAGATCGCAGTGGTTAGACACTGGACTCGAATTCGGGAGGACGACGGTTCAATCCCACGTCCGGCCATCCTGATTTAGGTTTTCCGTGTTTTCCCTAAATCGCTCCAGGCAAATGTCGGGATGGTTCCTTTCAAAGGGCACGGCCGCCTTCCTTCCCCGTCCTTCACTAATCCGATGAGACCGATAAGCTCGCTGTCTGGTCTCCTTCCCCAAAACAACCACGAACAGATGTTTCAACACTGGCGTGCAGGGCAAACAATCAATACAACACGGTATCCAAGCTGGAGTACCCCAGGGAAGCATCCTAGGGCCCATCTTGTCCAATCTGTACATTAACGACTTCCCAGCAACACAAAACATGACGGTAGCCATCTACACGGAGGACACATCCATCCTTGCGCAAGATTGGAAACCGTCAAACATTAATTCACGGTTACAGACGGCACTCAGAACTGGGGAACCTTGGTTGGAACGATGACTTATTAAAGCAAACGTCGACAAGTGCGAAGCACTTTTGTTTACACGCAGACCGAAACTATTGCGCAAACATCAACACAGTAGACAGATAACACTACATACCCACCCAATACGTTTCAGAAAGAGAGGTATCTAGGTGTCTGGCTGGATCGGAAACTTACATGGGAGGACCACACTGGATACGTTGCCAAGAGAGGGCACGCGAGACTCAAACAACTCTACCCAATGCTCAACAGGGAAAGCACACTGAATAGGGGGTGGGGGTGGGAGGGGTGCCAAGGTCCATATAAATGACACTGATTAGACCTGTGACGACGTATACAGCTCCCATCTGGGGATATGCAGCTCCTACACGCCTGTGCCGCGTGCAGATCATCCAGGACGAAGTGTTGCGAATCATTAGCAACGCTCCACGATACACACGCATCGTGGATCTTCACAGTGAATACCACCTTGAAACCCTCAAGGAAGTATTCAAAAAACACGCCACACTACCATACAGGAACTCGAGACACTCGAACAATCCTTTCATCCTTACTCTGGGAAACTATGATCACAACCATAGGTGGAAGCATAAGAGGCCAAAGACACTACTAGCTAGGGCATAACCACCTATGGCAAGCTAACATACACCAACAAGCGACAAACGTCGGCAAGCCTCGGTACTCAGAACTGGCGAGCCTTGATTGGAACGATGACTTATTAAACGTTAGCAACGTTGACTGGATATACCGGCTGGTATTAAAGCCGACCAACAGTGTACAGCAGGGAAACCGACGAGCTCGCCCACTGACGCACGAAAAAATCGCCAACATTACCCTACACTGTGCATCTGACATATGACCTGTCGGACACAAAACGATGATGAACCTAACTGTTACAGGTTTGCTGACGCTGACCACGAGATCAATACCGGCACCCAGCGGCAGCCGCCGAGTAGCAGCACCGTACAACGTCAAAGGTATCGACATGCATGGTACCCACTACTAACAAAGCCTACCCTTGTATGACCTGTCGCAGGCAGCAAGACATCCGCTACTGCTCTTACTACCCGATCTAACTATCGATCAGGTTTTTTTCTACCGAGCGAGGTGGCGCAGTGGTTAGCACACTGGACTCGCATTCGGGAGGACGACGGTTCAATCCCGTCTCCAGCCATCCTAATTTAGGTTTTCCGTGATTTCCCTAAATCGTTTCAGGCAAATGCCGGGATGGTTCCTTTGAAAGGGCACGGCCGATTTCCTTCCAAATCCTTCCCTAACCCGAGCTTGCGCTCCGTCTCTAATGACCTCGTTGTCGACGGGACGCTAAACACTAACCACCACCACAGGTTTTTTTCTCTTGGCTCTTGCTTTGGCACTTTTTTTCCTCTGCCCTTCAAACCGCTACCCTTAGTTCGACTTTCGACCCAATCTATCTCTAGATGAGCGCATATTAATGGTTAACCTTAACCAGACGTACACAAACATCATGATACTCACATCCTGCGACACTCCACTTTAGTGAAAACTAACCCTCATGCAGAGATCGCAGTAGGCCTTTGGAGTTGGCCATCATGCCGGTGTAGGCGTGGAGGGGCTCCACCTTTTGTAAAAAAAAAAAAAAAAAAAAAAAAATAACCGCAGTACATTAATAAATAAGTTTTCTTCTTTTATTGATAGTGATGCCTAGAGCAACCAACAGACCATATTACACTAATTACCTATTTTAAAAAAGGTAAAAGATTTAATAAAAATGTGCTACAGAGAAGGAATAAAGATAAAGGGGAAGGGGAGAATGGGATTGACGAAAGCGAAGTACTATATAACTACAAACAATTGTTAAATACAATGAAAAAATTACCAGCAAATGCAAAATAAAGGGTGAAAATATTTAAACCGACAAACTCTGGGAGGTTGTAGGGGACATCAAAACAAATATTTATCCCTAATGCCAATTTTTCCTATGAGGATTATTTAAACCGGTGGAAGCCGTATTACGCTCTTCAGTTGTTAGAAGCCGTATTATGCTCTTCAGCTGTAGGCAACTGCTGTCCACCAGTATAGTAGTGCATTGTCTCTGTTTACTAATGGAGCGATACACCTGGAGTGAGTAGACTGATATGGTTGGTGCGTAGTACGTAGCGTACCACAACGTACGAGCTGCACAGCGGGTTTATCAACAACAATATCCTAATCACCGTATCCCGCATCATACGACCTTTGTTGCTGTGTACCAACGTCTGCGTGAGACCAGGTCATTTAGCAGATTACCTGGTAAGGGAGGCAGTCGCACGGTAATAACGCTTCAGTTTGGGAAGCTGTCTTGCAGCATGTGGAGCGGGATCCTTCAGTCAGCACTCGTGCAATTGCACGTAAAATGGGGACGAATCAGACGAATGTAAGAACAGTCCTTCGAGAACAATTGTTACGTTCATTTCACTTACAGCGTGTCCACAACCTGGAACCAGTTGATTATCCACCCAGAGCACAGTTTTCACAGTGGTACATGGAACAGTGTGAAAAGCATCCTACATTTCCATCATCTGTTTTTTAGCGATGAAGCAACGTTCATGCGTGATGGAGTCTTCAACATGCACAATTCGCACGTTTTGAGTGAGGATAACTCACATGCCACAGTTACTAGCGCTCATCAAGTGCGGTTCTTCGTTTATGTGTGGGTCGGTGTTGTTGGGGACTGTTTAATTGGGTCGTATCTGCTACCTAGGCCATTAAATAGCAGGCACCATTACAATTTTCTCGCCAGAGCATTGCCAGAATTGCTGGAAGACGTCCCGCTCCCTACAAGACAACGCATGTGGTTCCAACATGACGGGGCGCCGGCACATTTCAGTCGTCGTGTGCGTCGATTTCTGGACCGACAGTTCCCAGAAACGTGGATTGGCACAGGTGGTCCTGTATCATGGCCTGCTCGATCACCAGATACGTCCCCTCTGGACCTTTTTGTGTGGGGAGAGATGTGCAACCTTGTATACGCAACTCCTGTTGCATCAGAAGAGGATCTGGTTGCCCGGATAGTAGCAGTAGCACAAACATTTCAGGATACTCCTTGGGTTTTTTTCCCGTTTCAGACAGAACGTGATCCGACGGTGTAACCTTTGCCAGTGGAAGAATTTTTGAAAATCTACTGTAGTTGAAATTTGGTTGTGTTAATATGTTGTCTCTTGGTCATAAAAAAATGGAAAAGTTTTTGTTGATTTAATTAATTTGCCGCCAGAGAAATCTTCCTCTACCGGTTTAAATACTCCTCATAGGAAAAAATGACATTAAGGGAAAATATTTGTTTTGATGTCCCCCTACCATCTCCCAGAGTTTGTCGGTTTAAATATTTTTCACCCTGCATAAAAAAATGAGAATTTTTACGCGAGCCTAAAAAATGACGCCATGTAAGTTCAATAAACTGCAGACGTTACGTCGGACGACGCTGTCCCACATGTACCAACCCACTAAACGGGCGTAACAACAAGCAACTTCTTCTGCCAGTGAAGTGCAGTTGCTTAATACACAGCTGATCTTACTCTGCCCACAGCGTGGCCTTCGAATCTCTTCCTTTACTGCCCTACTTCTCTGACCTTTGCAAACTGATGTGTTCACTTTTTTCGCTAGTGCTTTTTCGTTTGCCACTCTTACGTGCTGGAGTGTGTGAGAGACCTTGGCTAGAATAGGTGCCTTTTAATCTCATGGCGGGGAACGGAAGAGATTATCTGCTGAGAGAGTCGCTTAGTCTAATTGTCAGTGCAGCGGAGGCTCTGCAGTGTGTGCACGCCGATGAGGTTTCACTTCATTACGCAACTCTTTGCGGTACGTGACCTCACTGCACTAACGCGGGAAAGTGTCCCCGTCGCAGCAGCAGACGTCGTTCTGCGATTAGCAAAGTCTCAGCAGTATGCATGTCCCATAGGTTTTGGGTGAGGTTGCCTGACACTTGTTCTCGCAATAATTCAATAGAATATGTGTGTGAGAGAGACTGGGTAGACTAGGTGCAAGCATTCTCACTCAAACACGCACACAACAAACACACACACACACACACACACACACACACACACAAGCCTGTTATTTTCCAAGTGATCTCACCATTGCAAATGCAAACTAGCTTCGTTTTGGTCATCTACAATTATATAAGAATTTGGAAAAGCAACAGTGTCTGCCAAAATGTACTAGCGATGCATCAACTTCAACCTATCGTGCCTGTGGGCCATACCGTTGTTGAGAACGATTTCCGCTCGACATCTACACAGATCACCCAGAACATTGTGACCGACGACCTAATATCGATATGAACGCAGCGTCACCTGACGAGGAATGAATGCTAGTCAGACACACGCAGGGTGCATGTAGTATTAATGAGCGTGCTGTCCGTGTGTAGAATGGGGAGTTTGACTGGGGGCAGATTTTGATGGTCCAGGGAAACTGCACGACTTGTCAGGTGTTCGCGGAGAGCTGCGAGGATGTCTTCAATACTGGCGAAACCAAGGTGAAACCATGTCCAGACGTAGTGGTATTGCGCGACCACCCCTCATTACAGATGTTGGACGCCGTAGACTGGGGAGACTAGTAAAACAAGATAAGCGGCGAACTGTGGCGGAACTAACAGCAGACTTAAATGCTGGGCAGAGTACAAATGTGTCTGAACACACAATGCACCGAACACTCGTAACGATGGGCCTCCACAGCCGAAGACCCTTGCGTGTGCCAATGTTTAAATGAAATGTGGTGTGGCTAGGGCTTCCCGTCGGGTAGAGCGGTCGCTTGGTGAAAGTCTTTTTAATTTGAGCCACTTCGGCGACTTCCCTATCGAAGGGGATGATATGATGATGAAGACAACACAACATCCAGTCCCTGAGTGGAGAAAATCTCCGACCAAGCCTGGAAGCGAACCCGGGCGCATTTGCATGGCATTACGTCGCGCTGTCCACTCAGCTATCGAGGCGGACGTGCCAATGTTAGCACCACGACACTGACAACTACAACTCAAATGGGCACGTAACTGTCGACACAGGACGCTGGCGCAGTGGCAGAGCGTTGCATGATATGATGAATCGCGATACCTTCTCCATCATACCGAAGGGAGGGCGCGAATACGGTGTCTTCCAGGGTAACAGCTCCTTGATACCTGACGGAGACGAGCTGGCGGCGGTTTCAGTATGATCTGGTGAACATTCACGTGGGTATCTATGCGACAAGGGGAGCTCGTGCAAGGCACCATAGAGGTCAACGAATATCGTATACTGGTTGCAGAGCACGTACACACCTATATGACGATCATATTTGCAGACGGCAGTGGCATTTTTAGAGCACGACAATGTGCCACGTCACAAGCTCAGGAGTGTGATGGAGTGGTTCGAGGAGCAAAGTAGTGCATTCCATTTGACGAACTGGCCTCCGAACTCGCCGAATCTGAACCTAATCGAACACATCTGGAATGTGATTGAACGTGGCGTCAGAGCTCATGGCACCCCTCCTCGGCATTTACGGGAATTAGGTGACTAGTGTGTGCAGATGTGGTACCAGTTCCCTCAAGCGACCTACCTAGTGAAACGTCCCCTTTGTAAAATTTATACAAGACTGTGCTTAAACTGACACACAATATCTTTAGCGCAACGCAATCTGACTTCAAAAAATCCCTACGAAAGAATGGCCCTGACTAACATTAACCTATACGTTTCACAAATCACTTACCTCACAAAAATCTTCGTTACTCAAGCTACTGCAATACAGCGAGCGCCACTACTGCCAGGTAATTAAAAGATTCAAACTACGGAAGTCACTAACTACTGATAGGCACAGTTAGCAAATGAAAGATTTTAATAGAGAACAAACAATGTATTTACCTTTATAGTCATAATATATATATATCTGTTCATGACACCAATTCTTACAAATTTCAAAACTCCGCCATCTCTCTCCCCACGTCCACCACTGCTGGCGGCTCACCTCCAACTGCGCAACGCTACGCTAGGCTAAATAGCCTACTTACATAGCTCCCATGCTCCCCACAAAAAAATTTACAAGTTGTTTTGGGCAGTGGCCAATACAGATTTGAAAATTTTTTTCATAATTACAATAACAAAGAAATGAAATGCACACACTTATCGATACAATGTTGGTCAAAAGCTAAAATTTTCTCACAGTCCATAAAGACAGTCCTGATCATTCATCAAAGTAAAAATTGCAGTGTTTTTCTCAAAGTCTGAGCAATAAAAGAAATTGCACTTGGAAGTAGTGGATTTCCATGCAGTCTTGAAGAAGTAGTGTTGTCCTTCCAACGAAAGACAGTGCTGACTCTTGACATGCAGACAGGTAATAGGCCACAGCCGACACAGTTGACGTTGAAGACTATCGGTAGGTAGGTCATCAGAGAGCAGACCCACTGTAGTCCTGGTAGAGATTACTACTGGTGAGCCACCAGAGGTGCAGACCCACTGCAGTCCTTGTAGAAATAATGGTATTGGTGGGTCATCAAAGGTGTAGACCCACTGTAGTCTTTGTAGAGATGGCCAGCAGCCATCTGTTTGACTGTGCAGGCACACAATCACCATTGAAGAGTCTTGCGGATAATATAGCAAGTCCATAACCACCACTCACACGGGCAAACACTATCAGACCCTACTTCTCACATATTGTCCATATACTATGACCAACAGAAACGTGTGCAGTGAAATGTAAGTTACAAGTTACTTAATTTGATGAAGTGGTGTCAATTACAATTTTATAACATACGAATGCAATAACGAAGGTACAAAATACATCTTTAAAGAACATAACAATACAGATAACAATTGCAGTAGTACAGGCTTTACAAAAGAATCGAAATAGCAAACACATCAGTGTTACAAAAATTACGACATAAGTACATACATAAAAGATCAGAATAACTTTTGTAACATCAACTTCACACATGAGCATTAAAACAAAACACAATAAATAATGTCTGAACATATTTACAAAGAAAATAACATAGTATTTGAAAAATTCTACAACATAAATCTTATTAGCTAAACACATAAAGACAGGAAAAAGACAAATACACAAGGGTACATAAACACATAGAGGGATAATACGAAAGGAAAGGACAGGGTTTGTTTTACTGCAGTATTTTGCATAGAGATCTCCCTTAATTCATCATTATTCCCAAAAAGTCCTATCTAAACCTGCTTTCTGTATTCTGTTCACATCCTCTTTCAAAATAGTTTTTCTCCACTGTACACTACTTTTTTTGGCCAAACCATTTTCTTAAAGCTTCTCAATGCTTTTCTTCCAATTCATCATAGTTAGTTTCTTATATAGTCTACCCCCTCTTAAGCTAACTTAAATCTACTGAGCTCAGATGCTAAACTAAGGGACGAGGCAATGCAGCAGCACAAAACAATTAACACAAACAGCAATGATTAAAAAAATGTAAATTGGCAAAAAAAGGCAGCAATATTACAACTAATATAAGGCAATGCGCAGCAAAGAAGAAAAAATAAATCCGTAGTAAAACTGGCTTAACAGAGTAATACAAAGTGAAATTCAGTAGCACTATGCCTGGCACACAGTAGAAGCAAATGCAACAGCTTATAACTAAACATGACAAAGCTCAAGCAGAAAAAATATTACAGTAAAGACAACAATGCAGATAAGGACAATGTCTATTCACATCTTAATGTCTATGCAATTAAAGTGGCACACTACAAAAACTAATTCTAAAAAAAATTACCAAGTACTGGAAAAGAAAATTATATATGCAGTTACTGTTACTAGTCCCTTCTTATTGTTCTTTCCTTTCCAAGTGCGCCTTTTTTTTTGAAGAATGTGGATCATAAAATTATTTAATAGATCTGTCGACAGAAAGTGTTCACATTAGCAAATGCATTTAATTTTATAAAACCAATGCTGCAACACAGCTGGAAAACAGATATCAAATGAAATAAGCAACTATGGACAAAGCATAAAAATATCATTCACTAGTCATGTGACATTTCATAAGTTAGTAGAATTCTAGAATGAGATTTTCACTCTGCAGCGGAGTGTGCGCTGATATGAAACTTCCTGGCAGACTAAAACTGTGTGCCCGACCGAGACTCGAACTCGGGACCTTTGCCTTTCGCGGGCAAGTGCTCTACCAACTGAGCTACCGAAGCACGACTCACGTCCGGTACTCACAGCCTTACTTCTGCCAGTATCCGTCTCCTACCTTCCAAACTTTACAGAAGCTCTTCTGCGAAACTTGCAGAACTAGCACTCCTGAAAGAAAGGATACTGCGGAGACATGGCTTAGCCACAGCCTGGGGGATGTTTCCAGAATGAGATTTTCACTCTGCAGCGGAGTGTGCGCTGATATGAAACTTCCTGGCAGACTAAAACTGTGTGCCCGACCGAGACTCGAACTCGGGACCTTTGCCTTTCGCGGGCAAGTGCTCTACCAACTGAGCTACCGAAGCACGACTCACGTCCGGTACTCACAGCCTTACTTCTGCCAGTATCCGTCTCCTACCTTCCAAACTTTACAGAAGCTCTTCTGCGAAACTTGCAGAACTAGCACTCCTGAAAGAAAGGATACTGCGGAGACATGGCTTAGCCACAGCCTGGGGGATGTTTCCAGAATGAGATTTTCACTCTGCAGCGGAGTGTGCGCTGATATGAAACTTCCTGGCAGACTAAAACTGTGTGCCCGACCGAGACTCGAACTCGGGACCTTTGCCTTTCGCGGGCAAGTGCTCTACCAACTGAGCTACCGAAGCACGACTCACGTCCGGTACTCACAGCCTTACTTCTGCCAGTATCCGTCTCCTACCTTCCAAACTTTACAGAAGCTCTTCTGCGAAACTTGCAGAACTAGCACTCCTGAAAGAAAGGATACTGCGGAGACATGGCTTAGCCACAGCCTGGGGGATGTTTCCAGAATGAGATTTTCACTCTGCAGCGGAGTGTGCGCTGATATGAAACTTCCTGGCAGACTAAAACTGTGTGCCCGACCGAGACTCGAACTCGGGACCTTTGCCTTTCGCGGGCAAGTGCTCTACCAACTGAGCTACCGAAGCACGACTCACGTCCGGTACTCACAGCCTTACTTCTGCCAGTATCCGTCTCCTACCTTCCAAACTTTACAGAAGCTCTTCTGCGAAACTTGCAGAACTAGCACTCCTGAAAGAAAGGATACTGCGGAGACATGGCTTAGCCACAGCCTGGGGGATGTTTCCAGAATGAGATTTTCACTCTGCAGCGGAGTGTGCGCTGATATGAAACTTCCTGGCAGACTAAAACTGTGTGCCCGACCGAGACTCGAACTCGGGACCTTTGCCTTTCGCGGGCAAGTGCTCTACCAACTGAGCTACCGAAGCACGACTCACGTCCGGTACTCACAGCCTTACTTCTGCCAGTATCCGTCTCCTACCTTCCAAACTTTACAGAAGCTCTTCTGCGAAACTTGCAGAACTAGCACTCCTGAAAGAAAGGATACTGCGGAGACATGGCTTAGCCACAGCCTGGGGGATGTTTCCAGAATGAGATTTTCACTCTGCAGCGGAGTGTGCGCTGATATGAAACTTCCTGGCAGATTAAAACTGTGTGCCCGACTGAGACTCGAACTCGGGACCTTTGCCTTTCGCGGGCAAGTGCTCTACCAACTGAGCTACCGAAGCACGACTCACGTCCGGTACTCACAGCCTTACTTCTGCCAGTATCCGTCTCCTACCTTCCAAACTTTACAGAAGCTCTTCTGCGAAACTTGCAGAACTAGCACTCCTGAAAGAAAGGATACTGCGGAGACATGGCTTAGCCACAGCCTGGGGGATGTTTCCAGAATGAGATTTTCACTCTGCAGCGGAGTGTGCGCTGATATGAAACTTCCTGGCAGATTAAAACTGTGTGCCCGACCGAGACTCGAACTCGAGACCTTTGCCTTTCGCGGGCAAGTGCTCTACCAACTGAGCTACCGAAGCACGAGTCACGTCCGGTACTCACAGCCTTACTTCTGCCAGTATCCGTCTCCTACCTTCCAAACTTTACAGAAGCTCTTCTGCGAAACTTGCAGAACTAGCACTCCTGAAAGAAAGGATACTGCGGAGACATGGCTTAGCCACAGCCTGGGGGATGTTTCCAGAATGAGATTTTCACTCTGCAGCGGAGTGTGCGCTGATATGAAACTTCCTGGTAGATTAAAACTGTGTGCCCGACCGAGACTCGAACTCGGGACCTTTGCCTTTCGCGGGCAAGTGCTCTACCAACTGAGCTACCGAAGCACGACTCACGTCCGGTACTCACAGCCTTACTTCTGCCAGTATCCGTCTCCTACCTTCCAAACTTTACAGAAGCTCTTCTGCGAAACTTGCAGAACTAGCACTCCTGAAAGAAAGGATACTGCGGAGACATGGCTTAGCCACAGCCTGGGGGATGTTTCCAGAATGAGATTTTCACTCTGCAGCGGAGTGAGCGCTGATATGAAACTTCCTGGCAGATTAAAACTGTGTGCCCGACCGAGACTCGAACTCGGGACCTTTGCCTTTCGCGGGCAAGTGCTCTACCAACTGAGCTACCGAAGCACGACTTACGTCCGGTACTCACAGCCTTACTTCATATCAGCGCACACTCCGCTGCAGAGTGAAAATCTCATTGTGGAAACATCCCCCAGGCTGTGGCTAAGCCATGTCTCCGCAGTATCCTTTCTTTCAGGAGTGCTAGTTCTGCAAGTCTCGCAGAAGAGCTTCTGTAAAGTTTGGAAGGTAGGAGACGGATACTGGCAGAAGTAAGGCTGTGAGTACCGGACGGGAGTTGTGCTTCGGTAGCTCAGTTGGTAGAGCACTTGCCCGCGAAAGGCAAAGGTCCCGAGTTCGAGTCTCGGTCGGGCACACAGTTTTAATCTGCCAGGAAGTTTCATATCAGCGCACACTCCGCTGCAGAGTGAAAATCTCATTCTGGAAACATCCCCCAGGCTGTGGCTAAGCCATGTCTCCGCAGTATCCTTTCTTTCAGGAGTGCTAGTTCTGCAAGTTTCGCAGAAGAGCTTCTGTAAAGTTTGGAAGGTAGGAGATGGATACTGGCAGAAGTAAGGCTGTGAGTACCGGACGTGAGTCGTGCTTCGGTAGCTCAGTTGGTAGAGCACTTGCCCGCGAAAGGCAAAGGTCCCGAGTTCGAGTCTCAGTCGGGCACACAGTTTTAATCTGCCAGGAAGTTTCATATCAGCGCACACTCCGCTGCAGAGTGAAAATCTCATTCTGGAAACATCCCCCAGGCTGTGGCTAAGCCATGTCTCCGCAGTATCCTTTCTTTCAGGAGTGCTAGTTCTGCAAGTTTCGCAGAAGAGCTTCTGTAAAGTTTGGAAGGTAGGAGACGGATACTGGCAGAAGTAAGGCTGTGAGTACCGGATGTGAGTCGTGCTTCGGTAGCTCAGTTGGTAGAGCACTTGCCCGCGAAAGGCAAAGGTCCCAAGTTCGAGTCTCGGTCGGGCACACAGTTTTAATCTGCCAGGAAGTTTCATATCAGCGCACACTCCGCTGCAGAGTGAAAATCTCATTCTGGAAACATCCCCCAGGCTGTGGCTAAGCCATGTCTCCGCAGTATCCTTTCTTTCAGGAGTGCTAGTTCTGCAAGTTTCGCAGAAGAGCTTCTGTAAAGTTTGGAAGGTAGGAGACGGATACTGGCAGAAGTAAGGCTGTGAGTACCGGACGTGAGTCGTGCTTCGGTAGCTCAGCTGGTAGAGCACTTGCCCGCGAAAGGCAAAGGTCCCGAGTTCGAGTCTCGGTCGGGCACACAGTTTTAATCTGCCAGGAAGTTTCTTAGTAGAATTCTCTCAACTCTCGTAGAAAGACGTTTGTTATAATCAGGTGTCAGATGTAAGTATCTTTCTCAGTAATGAGCGTGTCGTATTTGCGGTGCTTTCTACAAAGGAATGTCAATAGCGAGGATAATGGCCCCTTTTTTTTCACCTGTGCCTCTGAAAGGCACACACTAATGGCTTTCTTTTGTCAGGTGGTTGTCGCGCAGCTGGGTGCCCACGACGCATTACGTGCAGGTGGTCACTTAATTGTCTTACCGAAATATTTACGACACCAGTTTACGCTGCAGTGGCAGTCTCATATAAAAATATTTTCACAGGTTGAGAGTTTGCGTTACAAATGTGTAGAAAATAAAATCCTATAAATATAATAGTGTCCAAAAAATTTTCGCCACCATAGTGATACATTCACGCATATACACACATTTCATAACTCTTAAAGTGCGATTCTCGGTTTCCAACATCCTTTTTCACAAATCAGAGTCCCTAACCACTACTCATTATTTCTTACCATATTACACATATGTATATTCGTCAACACTTCTTCAATATTTCATCATAACAGATACGTAGCATAACCAAATAACTCATATAGCATCAGCTTAAACATACCTCAGCAGCATAATTCACTTAGTCATCGTAATAATAACATCATAACACCTCAATTAAATTCTCAAAATCGTCGTAGCTTCCTCCAATAATTTCAAAACCTAAAAAAAATTCTCTGCTCATGTCAAAAGTGTCATCTACCTCAAACGTACTTTAAAAATCATGATCCCATACCAGATACGTCATTCAAAGCTCTCATAGTATCACAATGGCTCTGGAAAAATATGAACAGTTCACAAAGTACAGAAAAGAATACAATTTCGTAAGTGTGAAGTTATCCAACTGTGTAATTACGTAAACATCTGTCACTGATGTAGTATAATAAATGTTTGTTTCTCTCAGTTAAATGATCAGATAGCTGTGTAATTTATGTGTTAGATAAATATGGTATCGATGTGTAGAGTTGTATAAGCAAATACCATATTAGCTAGGGCTCCTTGTGCTTGCCAAACACATGGTATACAAAGTAAGCGTGTACCCCCCTGAGGATTAATGTAATTATATCCTCAGGTGTTACAAATTACAGCAATGGAATGAAATGTATCACGGAAAACTTTCTTTGTAATTCAAATATGTTGAAAAATAAATAGTTTAATGCGTGTCCTGTAGCGCTAAATGTGCGTCTTGCTGTAAGACAATCTCTGTGGAAGTGTCGTAGTTATTGTCCTCCGAAAGCTAAGTTCTGCAGAAGTCAGTGTACTTACCTCATGATAAACGAAATTGAAATGCTTTGCGTATAGATATCTTAGTTATTACGCTTATTGCCGTGATGAAGTAAGTACTGTACTGTACGTATTGTTGTGCTACAGAAAAGGCTGTCTCATTGTAGCTATACCACAAACGTTACTACTAAAACATGTTTTACTTTCCAGAAAAATTCAGAAAAACTGTGCAGATATAAAACAGATAAACTGCAAAAGCAACATTGTAAATTGTCACTCATTAGTAGCGTCGTGATAAAATCGTGTAGCTGTCACATAAACTAACCGCTGAGTCATCTGGTATCTCACAGAAAGTACTTTAAATCCAGAATGTATTTTCAAGTAAACCAAAATGTTGCATTAAAATCTCATTAGCAATACTGGTAAATGTTCTAAGTATGTGAGCCTTATAGTCGTTACGTAATCGTGCAACTAACAAGCAAGAATGTACACACGCAATAACACTGTGATGTCTGTTCACTATAACAATGCTCTCGTAAATACTGTCTAAATATGTTCCGTAGGTTCTAGACTGGATAGTAAACTTCTAACATTGTTGCATGTTAACAATTTCTTAGTCTGACAACGCATACTAGAAATGTGAAGTGAAATGTTTTATGGCAAAGACAAAGTTAAAAAGCAGATTATCTTTCAATAAACGGTTTTATATGTGAAATGTGGTGTAAACCATTACTCTTTGTAGTACTCAAAGTTTTAACTTGAACGCAATTATCATGCGGTGTACGTCGGTAAAGAATACAGGAACTTTTCTCAAGGTTAGCGTCTATGTTATTTTTCGCTAAGCCAGCCGGCGCACGTCGCTGCCTGCGGTGCGAGTCACTGTCTGTCTCTTTGTTGGCGCGCGCCGTTATTGGGATTAGGAGACCTAACTTCTACAGATTCACCTTGACGAGAAGGCCGTGCCCTGTTTGAAGCTCGCCAGTTCTGATGGAATTCCGGTCTGTCATTATGATTATATCGTCTGTCGTCATGTAGGTAGTTCCTGTAATTTCTTGTTTGTCGGTCATGTGGTGGAGAATTTCTCCCTGAATTATCACTGCGCGGTGGACCCTTGCGTCTGAAGTTATTCTGTCTCCCGTGATAATAATAGTTCTGGTTGCCATATTGTCTGTTTCTATGATTGTCTCTGCCATGTTCATTTCTACGGAAATACGATCTTTCTCTGTAACTATTACTCTGCCATTGGTTGTCATACGGTTGGTGTCTGTTTTGGTCACGATTTGTGTTGTGAGAATAGCCTTGTCGTGTCCAGTTGTTATTTCTTTCATCGCGGAATTGCGACGGATATGACCTGTAATTGTTGTGCTTCTGTTTTTGCGTTCCGCGATTGTCAGTGTCAATTTCCAGTTCTTGTAAGAGTCGCTGAAAAGCTTCAGTGTCGTCTTTGCAACGCCCTGCCAAAATAATATTCCTTAAATGTTCAGGCAATTTCATTATGCAAATGTGGATGACTTCTCAAGGGCTATATGGTTTTGAAAGATATTGGTTCTTATGCAACATGTCTTCAAAATATTTGACAAGACTGGAAAATTCAGATTGCTCAAAGTGTTTCATCATCATTATGCTATGTTTTACTCGGTCTTGTGTAGCTTGAGACCAATATGCTGAGAGGAAAGCATGATAAAATTCTCCTTCACTGTGACAATCGTGAATGACCGATCGCATTCTTACAGCTGGTTCATTCTCCAAGTAGCCACACATAAATTCTAATCTGTGTTCTAATGACCAGTTGGGAGGAAAACTATGAGAGAATTGATGGAGCCACGCTTGTGGATGAATGTCGTTGCCAGAATTCTTAAATGTTTTGAATTTACGTGTAGTAATGAACAGCTTATAGTCAAAATCATCGTGTCGGCGGGTTGCATGTCGGTCATTGTTACGTCGTTTCGGCGGTTTCATCTCAAAATTCGGTGTACTCTGCCAATTTCTTTCATAATCTCCAAAGTGCCCTGTGTTATTATTTTGTGGCGGTTCCGTATTTTTATGTCCCTCTTCCCGTATTGGTGTGCGAGAGTCCTCTGAAATACGTAATTCTTGTATCACCTGTGTCAGCTGATCTTGTACTTCCCGGATATCTCTTTGGTGTTGCGTATTAATTTGATTTTGTTTGAATTTCCTAATTTGTTCGAACTCTTCTGTGTCATTAAAGACTACCGGTTTTGTGTCATTCAGATTATCATCTACCTTCGTAGATAAATTATTTAGCTGATCCGAAAGTTCAACTACTTTCTCTGATAGTGAACTAATGTCCTCCATGTGTCTTTCTGAACCAATTTTCAGAGTATCTACTGTGTCCTTTAAGTTTTCTTGAGTTTTTGCAAGTTGCGTAACCGAATCGGTAGATGCAACTGAGTCAATTTTAGCTTGCAAGGTCTCATGATTTTCATGAACAATTGTTTGCAGTTCTTTTATGGCTGCTTCGTGATTCTGTAATGCGTTTTCATGCCGCGAAAAAATAGGTTGAAAATGCTCACAAATTTGTGTTTTTACGTCATTACAGATTTTTTGACATTTCGATTCAATGTTATGTAACTCAGTAGTTAAATCTTCACGTGTTTGTTCAAGTGTGGTGTCTTACTTCGGAAGATTTTGCTCCATTGTGTCTAACTTTTGAAGGTTTTGTTCCATTGTGTCTAACTTTTGAAGATTTTGTCCCATTTGTTTCTGATTTTGTTCCATTTGTTGCATTAATTGCAATAATAATGTATTAGTGTCTGGAATCTGTTTTTCTATGCTTTTTGGCAGTGCATTTTCACCGGCAACATTTACATTTTGACAGGCAGAAAATGTGTCTTGACTCATTTGAGAAAACGGTGAGGACCCATAACCTAAGTCTACAGTATTTGCAATATTGTGTTCTGTCATTTCGGATACCTGAGGCGAGCTGTTGCCGACTGATCGATCGATAATTGTTCCCTGTTCACTACTTGTTTCATTGTCTACACCATTATTTGCCGCCCGCTCAATTTCCCTATGCACAATTACCAAATTACTACTTCGAATGTCTGTTAATTCACTACACAGTGGTGCTGATAAGCGACGCTCGTCGTCACTATTATTTCTCAGTTTACTTTGGAGCCTAGTGTTACGTTTTTCACACGCCATTATTGTCACAATATTTCACATGATAACACATAAAAGCACAATTTGAAGAGCAATAATAAGAGAACACATTAATATAGCACTAAAAATAATATCTAGTTAATTGCAAGCGAAGCTGCGAAATACTTTGTGCAAATCTACATGCATGCCACAACTGTTTTACTGTACAGCAATGAAAGACTGCAACTACAAAGGAAATTCTCTCTATGATTACGCGCTAGCAATAAACAAAGGCTACACTAACTACACAAACTACAAGAAAAAATCAGAAGATTCCAGTGAGGTATCCTTGGCTAAGGGTCGACATATGAAACGTCCCCTTTGTAAAATTTATACAAGACTGTGCTTAAACTGACACACAATGTCTTTAGCGCAACGCAATCTGACTTCCAAAAATCCCTACGAAAGAATGGCCCTGACTAATATTAACCTATACGTTTCACAAATCACTTACCTCACAAAAATCTTCGTTACTCAAGCTACTGCAATACAGCGAACGCCACTACTGCCAGCTAACTAAAAGATTCAAACTACGGAAGTCACTAATTACTGATAGGCACAGTTAGCAAATGAAAGATTTTAATAGAGAACAAACAATGTATTTACCTTTATAGTCATAATATATATATATATATATATATATATATATATATATATATATATATATATATATATATATATATATATATATATGTCAGTTCATGACACCAATTCTTACAAATTTCAAAACTCCGCCATCTCTCTCCCCACGTCCACCACGGCTGGTGGCTCACCTCCAACTGCGCAACGCTACGCTCTGTTAGCATCCAGCTGCCGCCGCCCGACACTACAATGGCAGACAACAATGCAAACTATCCACAGACTGCGCACAGCACAGCCAGTGATTTTTCATACAGAGCGCTATGTGGCGTTACCAATAAGAAAACCTAAATAGCCTACTTACACTAGGCCTCATTGATCCCATGACACGACGCTGTTATCCATGGCAAAGGTGGACATACCGGCTGTTAGGTAGGTGGTAATAATGTTCTGGCTAATCAGTGTATGCCGGCCGCTGTGGCCGAGCGGTTCTAGGCGCTTCGGTCTGGAACCGCGCTGCTGCTACCGTCGCAGGTTCGAATCCTGCCTCGGGCATGGGGGTGTGTGGTACCATTAGGTTAGTTCGGTTTAAGTAGTTCTAAGTCTAGGGAACTGATGACCTCAGATGTTAGGTGTTGTGTTGGCAGATGAGCTAACACCATGTTACTAGTGGAGGCCGAAATGCACGCGTTTTAGCTCACGCAGGCTGGCGTGAGGAGGGAAGGACTATACTGACGTGAGGTCTGGATCATGACAAGGAATTATAAGTCAGAAAGCGGACGGAATTAGTTTGATACTGAACTTTAATCCATTAATGATGAACGTCGCTCTTGACGTTACATGATTCACAATATTATCTGTTCAGAATACATTCATAGTATCTGAATATGGCGCCTTGCTAGGTCGTTGCAAATGACGTAGCTGAAGGGTATGCTAAACTGTTGTTTCTGCAAATGAGAGCGTATGTAGACAGTGAACCATCGCCGGCAGAGTCGGCTGTACAACTGGGGCGAGTGCTAGGGAGTCTCTAGACTAGACCTGCCGTGTGGCAGCGCTCGGTCTGCAATCACTGATAGTGGCGACACGCGGGTTCGACGTATACTAATGGACCGCGGCCGATTTAAAGGCTACCACCTAGCAAGTGTGGTGTCTGGCGGTGACACCACATTAGGTCTCATAGTGCTTAGAGCCATCTGAACCATTTTTTAATCAGTGTATATTGTGCTGAGGTGCTTTCCAATACGGATTGTATACCAGTTAGGTTCCTTGTAGAATATGCTGATACAATCATATGAATTGCAGACCTATTTCAATGACGTCGATATACAGTAGGATTTTCTAACATGTACTGTGTCCAAACATTATGAATTATTTGAAAGAAAACGATTTGTTTACATATAACACATTCTTGTGAAACAAAACCCTTTATTCACATGAAGTAATGGGTGCTATTGGTAGGGGATCTCAAATCAATGTTATACTTCTAGATTTCCAGAAGGCTTTTACATCATTCCTCACAAGCAGCTTGACTATGGAGTACCTCAGTTGTGCGACTGCATTTATGACTTCCCGTAAGAAAGGACACAGTTTGTGGTAACGAACGAAAAGTCACCAAGTAAAACAGAAGTGACATCTCGTGTACCCAAGGATGTATTATAGGCCCTCGGTTGCTCCTAATCTATACAAAACGACTAACTGAGTACCCGACATTGCCTACATATTTTTTATCCCAGTCTTCTATTAGTCCATCTTCTACTCCACCTCTCTTTGTCCATTTCCCCTTTCCGTTCTCCTTTTCCATCTCCTCCTCCACCCTCCGTCAGCCCATCTCTTCCTACTCCTCCATCTCCTCGTCCTTTCTTCTCCATCTCCTCTTCTCCCCTCTCTCTGTCCGTCTCTTCCTCCCCCTTCTCTCTCCACGTTATCACCCACACCCCAAAAGGACGCTGGTAGTCCCCATTCCCACAGTATTTCTTTCGAGATCGTAACTAATGGGTTGGCGGATAGCCTCGTAGCTTTTTTCCATAAATTTAATAAACACAACAGATACACCTAAACCATACTTTCGTCGCCAATAAGATATTTTCCTTCACTGTTTACAACAGTCTGCCAACTCTGGGGTAATTTTTCGATTCGGCGACTGTAGAAGTCACGTGGTTTCCAGGTGACGAACTTGTCGAGCCATGTTCAGAGCGCATTTTTATCTGCAAACTAAGTTTCTTGAAGGTTGTTCGATAGAGATCAGAAAAGGTGAAAATCTGAAGACGCAAGAACAGGCGAATAAGGTGGGTGCTGAATGACTTCTCAACCCAAATCCTGTATAGAGTTTTTCGTCCGGGAGTTATCTTAGAGTAGCATCGCCTCAGGCAGCCTTCTTGGTCGTTGTTCTTGGTCTGCTTCTGCATGACGTCTCAGATGTTAACATTAAATGTCAGTAGTGATGGTTACATTCTGGGGAAGCAGTTCATAGCTCATCACAAAGTCGCTATTCCACCAGATGCATAACATTATCTTTGTGGACGCGCGGAGGTCTTTGTACAAGGAGTTGCTGCTTTGTTTGGTCTCAAACTTTCCTTTCCTTATGTTAGCATGAAGACACCATATCTCGTCACTAGTAACGATACAGGATAGGAATTAATGGTCGGTGTTGTCAATGAGCCAACTGATGACAAGAAAGCAGAGATGTACATATGGCCATCTGCTGATTTTTGTGGTTTCTGGCTTAGAGCATGCGGTACCTATGCACCCGATTTTTAACCTTCCCCATTACATGCAAATGTCACAATATGGTGGAATGATCAGAGTTCATCACATTTGCCAGTTCTCGAGTATACTGACAAGGATCATTGTAGATTAATGAGTTTAAAGGGTCTTCATCGGATTCCGAATGTCTTCCTGAACGTGAAGAGTCACCAATGTCAAAACGATCCTCCTTAAAACGTGGAAACCATTTTCTTGCCGTGCTCTGTCCAATATCATTATCCCCATACACAGGGCAAATGCTTCTGGCTGCCTCCGCTGCTGTCATCCCTCTGCTGCACTCAGACAGAAGAATACGTCGGAAATGTTTCTATTTCTCCACTTAGCACTCTATTTTCTAGGATCCACACGTCGACTCAGTATCTCCAAATGACAAAATGATAATATGTGAACTGAAACAGCAGCAGTGAATACAAATAAAAAATGACAATCCATAAATAAACCCATAGCAACCAGAATAAACATGCAATACAAAAACGCTGCGAACTTAAGCTCCGACCTAATAATATGTGTGGTAAATATAGTTGAAATCGTCGCGGGATGTACGTTGAGTCTTTTAAGAGCAGCGTTGCCCCCATATGCAAATGCCAAATATAATTCACATATATTTAACATATTAGTACACATATCTCTAGTGAATTTAGCCGTGCAGTTTCGTTTTCACGCAGCTCAAAGTTTATGACGCCATGCCTTTTGAACTATTGGTTATACAGTGATGTAATTGTGCTGACATATGCAGTGGTGTATGTGAATACCGTCTGCAAACTGTGGTGCGAATTCAGTTAATAGTAAAGAAGTAATAAAATAAGATGTCACGCATGATGCGGCAGTTTTCACGCATGTCACTGTCAGACTCATATCTCCTGAAGCATATTACTTACAATAATGTATTTTTTTAGTACATTCATTGGCATATGTGGATACTGTCTGTGAAATGTGTTACGAATAGAACAGTTAGCAAAGAAGTAATAATTAAAAAAGTTTCTCACGCAACTCAGTGTTTATGATGTCATATCTCCTGGACTATGTGTCATACAGTGATATCATTTTACTGGTACATTCAATGGTATATGTGAATTCTGTCCGAAAAATGTGTCGCGAATGCAGTTAGCAATAAAGAAGTAATAAATTAAAACTTCTTGCCTCAGTTTTACTGAGTGAACAGCGAATACGTAGTGCGCGATAAACTTTTTTTGTTTCACCATTTGAGTTTTGTGAAAGTCTGAAATGATGTGCAAAGTTTGTTGCAAGGCACTAAGTGCTCTCGGTCTCAAATACAGGATGGAAAAGCGTGAATATTCGCGCGTCATGGGCTACACTGCTTTTTTACCCTCACCCTAAAGCCTTGCTAGATAGATGGTTCTTAGCCCCACAGCGATTCTCTCTATACAGTAAGTGATATGTGTACCAAGTTTGGTTGAAATCGACCCAGTGGCTTAGGAGAAGATGTGGAATATACAATGATCAGCCAGAACATTATGACCACCTACCTAATAGCCGGTATGTTCACATTTGGCACGGATAACAGTGGCTACACGTCGTGCCATGGAAGGAACAAGAGCGTGGTAGGTCACTAGAGTGAGTTGGCATCACATCTGCACACACAAGCCACCTACTTCCAGTTAATTCCGGGGAAGGGAGTCATGAGCTGTGACGCCACATTCAATCACATTCCAGATGTGTTCGATCGTGTTCAGGTCTGGCGAGTTTGGAGGGCAGCACATCTCTTGGAACTCGCCACTCTATTCCTCGAACCACACCATCACACTCGTGGAATTGTGACATGGCGCATTATCTCGTTGAAAAATACCACTGACATATCATCAGCCGGCCGGTGTGGCCGAGCGGTTCTAGGCGCTTCAGTCTGGAACCGCGAGACCACTATGGTCGCAGGTTCGAATCCTGCCTCAGGCCTGGATGTGTGTGATGTCCTTAGGTTAGTTAGGTTTAAGTAGTTCTAAGTTCTGGGGGACTGATGACCTCAGATGTTAAGTCCAATAGTGCTCAGAGCCATTTGAACCATTTTGAACATATCATCACGAAGGGGTGCACTTGGTCTTCAACCAGTGTACGATACTTATTGGCCGTCATGGAGCCTTATGCGAGCTCCACTGGAACCACGAAAACTCACATCATAGTTCCCCAGAGCATAATGAAGCCAGCTTGTTTCCGTTCCGCAGTACAGGTGTCAAGGAGCTGTTTCCCTGGAAGACGACGGATTCATATGCTTCCATCGGCATGATAAAGAAGGTATCGCGATTCATCAGACCATGTTACGCTCTGCCACTGCGCCAACTACAGTGCCGATTGTCACCTGCCTATTTAAATCATAGTTGCCTATGTCATGGCGTTAACATTGGCACATGCGTGGGTCGTCGGCTGCTGAGGTCCATCGTTAGTAGTGTTTGGCGCACTGTGAGTTCAGATACACTTGTACTCCGCCCGGCATTAAAGTCTGATGATAGTTCCGCCATAGTTCCCTGCCCCTCCTGTTTTACCACACTGCGCAGTGTACGATGTCCGACATCTGTAATGTGGGATGGTCGCCCAACCCCACGACCTCTGGACGTGGTTTCACCTTGCTTTCGACACGTGCTGAAGACACTCGCCACAGCACTCCTCGAACACCCGAGAAATCGTGCAGTTCCCGAAATGCTCGTGCCGAGCCTCCGGGCCATCACAATCTGCCCTCGGCCAGACTCAGATAGATCACGCGCCTTCCCCATTGCACAACACGCTCACTGATACTACACCCATGGTCACAAATTAAGGACAATTGGAGAATGTGGTGCCATACAACTTGGCATTGCACAAAACTAGCGCTAATAGCACCGGCACATACGGAACACACACGACACAGATCTGTAAGTCCACGGTATTGGTGATAAGTTGAAATAACCGTCCCGAAACACATGTGCTACAAAACGTCACTGTTCCCTGCACATGTACCCCGACATCAGTATGGGATATGATTACCATGAACACGTACACAGGCCGCACAACGGGTTGGCATATTCTGGATCAGGTGGTCGAGCAGCTGCTGGTGTATAGCCTCCCTTTCTTGCACCAGTGCTTGTCGGAGCTCCTCAAGTGTCGTAGGGGTTGAAGACGTGCAGTGATACGTCGACCGAGGGCATCTCAGACGTGCTCGATGGGGTTTAGGGCTGGAGAACAGGCCGGCCACTCCATTCGCCTGATATCTTCTGTTTCAAGGTACTCCTCCACGATGGCAGCTCGATGGGGCCTTGCGTTATCATCCATCAGGAGGAAGATGGGACCCACTGCACTCCTGAAAAAGCGGACATACTGGTGCAAAATGACGTCCCGATGCACCTGACCTGTTATAGTTCCTCTGTCAAAGACATGCAGGGGAGTACTTGCACTAGTCATAATCCCACCCTACACTATCAAACCACGACCTCCATACAGGTCCCTTTCAAGGACATTAAGAGGTTTTTATCTGGTTCCCGGTTCACGCCAGATGCAAACCCGGTGAGAATCACTGTTCAGACTGTACCTGGAATCGTCCGTGAACATAACCTGGGACCACTGTTCCAATGACCATGTACTGTGTTCTTGACACCAGACTTTACGGCCTATCCTGTGACCAGCGGTCCGTGGAATGCCCCTTGCAGGTCTCCGGACGAATACACCACGTCTGTTCTATCGTCTGTATACTGTGTGTCTGGGGAAAACTGTTCCAGTGGTGGCGGCAAGGTCCCGAGCAAGGCTACCTGCAGTACTCCGTGGCCGTCTGCGGGCGCTGATGGTGAGATATCGGCATTCTTGTAGTGTGGACGTCCCGTACTGTAGCGCCTGGACACATTTCCTATCTGCTGGAATCGTTGTCATAAGCTTGAGATCACACTTTGTGCCACACGGAGGGCCCGTGCTACGAAATGCTGTGTTTGACCAGCCTCCAGTCGCTCTAGTATTCTACCCCTCATAACGTCATGGATATGTGTTCTTTGAGACACTTTCAACACGCAGTCGCCATTAGCAAGTCTGAAAACGTCTGCACACTTACTCGCTGCACCGTAATCTGACATGCATCAGCACACCTGTGCGTTTGTAGACTGCTGCCAGCGCCACCGTGCGACGACTGCAGGTCAAATGCAACGCAAATCGTCCACCAGAGCGTTGTTTCACCATGTATCAGCATTATCCTTAATTTATGAGCATGAGTGTACGTACACCGTGTATGTGTCTGACTAGCAGTCATTCCTCGACAGGTGACGCTGCTATCGCCTGGGTACGTTTATATCGATAGTATATCGGTGCTCATAATTTTCTGGTGATTAGTGTTCATACATACATACATCATTTTTATAGCAGGTATGGATGTAAAGGAAAATATGGGCAGCCCTCTTAGATTGTTTGCAAATGATGTCGTTTACCTTCTATTAAAGTCATTAGGAGATCAAAACCAATTGCAAAGTGATTTCGACAAAATGTATGTATGATCTCTTAGGTTTTATCGGCGCTATTGATTAATGGTTTGCTTCCGGGTGTTCTGTCGATTTTTTGTTTCCATTTTCTGCACAATATTTCGACTACCGACGCTACTGTATTCCTAAGGTTCTGAGAGTTTTACTTTTATGTGTGCTCGCTGCATTGACTCTAACCAGACAGTGAACTATTGTTGCTCTCACGCCGCAATTTATAGCCTAGTTCGATTCCCGACGTACACTGCGTCCTTTGATACTGTTTTGGTTTTGAAATCTCGCACTAATATACCGTGAAACGCAGATTGTCTTAGTGTTTTACAACTATGGTGTATGTGATATACGTCGAGATCTTAGCAAATTGAGTGGCGGTCCGTTAATTCTGCTGTCCCAGAAATGTGGGGTTGGCACCACGATACTGGTCTCATCGTATTTCATTTAATGAAATTAAACAAATCCTTATAACAAGAGAACTCGACATTTTATGTTGTTGGGTAAGTACGCAACCGACAGAGACATTCTCCAAGATGTGATCCTCACTATTTCATTATAAGCACTGGCTCATTGGCGCCAGTGGCAGGGCACACCTATCTCGGCACGTTGGCCAACTATTCAGTTCCACAGATACCTTACGACCTCATTTTCCAGCATGGTGGTGCCCCATTCATCTCTCATGGGGATGTTACCACATTTCTCCATGAGACGGTTCCTGAGCAACGGATCGGAAGGAGGGCACTCATTGCCTGACATCCTCGGTCTCCCGATCTGACTCCGCTAGATTTCAGTGCATGGCGGTTTATCAGGAACACTGCTTACAGAACAAAGTTCGAGATCTGGTGGATTTTAGACAACGGATCTAAGCCACAGTAAAGGCCAGAACACTTGTCATGCTTATGAACTTGTGGCGAGAAATGGAGTACCGTTTCAATATCTGCCCACATTGAACTGTGCAAACACGCATAAAAATATTTAAGCTCCTGTGTACAATGTTGGACAATTAAAGTTATAAACCTTAATAGGTACCGAAATTTAAACAAATCTTTATGCATTCCTCCAGCCCGGGCAGCCTGTGTTCTAGGCAGTTCTCGGCGACAGCTGATATTTGCTTGGTTGTTTTGGTCGGCTGTGATACTGATGTTTCTTTCAGCTCTCGACTCTTAGGATAGTCTGTCCTACGTAATACATGCCAAATTCGGATAGAATGCGATACACACCCTGCTTTCGGATAGCAAGATCGTCTTTAACATTACAAAGAATACTTTTTATCTTAGTTTAAGGGAGCGAAATACACTGTATGCCACGTTTCCCTAGGAGTCTACCGCTGTTTCCGGATACTGGGTCAGCTTGGGGTAGATAGCGATTTCTGGCTTCTGTTCCTCCGTGTTAGCTCAACCTCTTTCTCAGGTCTTCTTGATTTTGATTGCATCGCCCGTTCAATTTGATGATCTGAATGCCCATTTCTTTGGAACACTCTTCATGAGTGTTGTAATTCGTCGGCGAGGCTCTCCTTGTCTGAAAGTTTTCGAGCTCTTGGGAATTCCTTTATGATGGATGATGATGGCTCAGAGAGCGTAAGTTTTCTACAAGGGTTGGAACTTAAATAGTGGCAACTATTTATTCACAACCGATACAAAAGATTTACATGTTTACACCTGTTACTGTCCTCCAAAGTAGTCACCAGAGTTGTGTAGAACCCGTTGCCAGCGCTGTGGAAAGCGTAAATTTTATTCAAAGGGAAACATATAGGTTTTGCATTAGTAAATTATAATTTTAGATCTCTAATGTCACAAATCAAATTAAGTGCAAAATATCCTGCTTTATACCATACTGCAATCGTAGTGTTAAAAGGTTCTGGGAAACAATCATCTAGCTTTTACGCGATTAGTCCCAAGGACTCAGAAAGTGGATCTCTCGTAAAGATAGAGACTACATCGAATGTCACAATAATATCCGTATCCTCTAGCCATAGTTGACTGAGTCGGTGCACAAATTGAGCAGAGTTGCGGATGTGGTGTACGCACTTCTCTACATGTTTCAGGTATTGTGTCAGCTGGTATGTACGTACGCCAGTATTATTAGCTATGGATCTTAGAGGAATTCTTTCCTTGTGTACTTTACGAAGGCCATTTAGTCGTGGTGGCACTGGTGGTCGCGTTTCAAGACCCTTAATGATGTTACGTGGCAAGGCTGACTCACTGAGAAGAGCCATCATCTTCCTATAGATTTTATTCGTAGGGTCGAGATCTGTTTGTCTGCAGACAACGACATTCAAAGATCTAAATTATTGTAGTTGCCCTTGTCGGCAGGCAGAATTATAGTTTCCTTCTTCTCCAGCAGATTTCTCAGTGCCACTTGTTCTGCTTTGAGGATGTTAGATCTTAGCATTCGTAACTAGGTAGTTGATCTACAGGTTTCGCGGCGAACCTCTTCTGCTGCTTAAGGTGGGAGAGAAACAACATGCTCCACTGAGCTGATGTAATCTGCTGTTGGTAGCACGTTTGCAGTTGGTCCAAATTTTAGACTTTTAGCAAGTATCTTCGCGGGATCTTCGTCCAGATATTTTTCAGTGAGATTAATTACAGTACGGCTACCTGCATCTTGTCTTGGCTTTTTATGCAAGCCATCGATTTTTGATTTCTGGCATGCACACCTTTTCAGCTACATTGATTCTGCTTCTGACCATGTTGTATTGTCAATCGATTCCTAAGACTATGCAAGTAAAGATGGAGATGAAGAAGCTTATATCAAGCATTCGTCGGGTGTCACGAAATTTCTCTCGCGCTAGATCCAGGCTTTGACGGCGCGTAAACCTATTTGCCACGGCGTGTTAATGTGATGCTTGGTTTTAGCGAACGTAGGTACAGCTTTCTCATCTCGGATTCTTGTTAGGAAGGTCAATGTACTGAGAAGTCATCTTATTTGCATGGTGCGAAAAGTGCCAATTAACTCGAAATAATCAATAGTGTGAGGTCATCAAAATGGTTCAAACGGCTCTCAGCACTATGCGACTCAACTTCTGAGGTCATCAGTACCCTAGAACTTAGAACTAATTAAACCTAACTAACCTAAGGACGTCACACACATTCATGCTCGAGGCAGGATTCGAACCTGCGACCGTAGAGGTCGCTCGGTTCCAGACTGTAGCGCCCAGAACCGCACGGCCACTCCGGCCGGCGTGTGGTCATCCATAGGTACTAAAAGGAATCCGTTTAATTTCAGTTATACTACAAATCACACGAATCCAAAGGCTGTCAATTCAACTAAGTACCTGCAGATTACAATTACCAATAACTTAAACTGAAATGAGCACATAGAGAATGTTGTGAAGAAGGCGAATCGAAGACTACGTTTTATTGGCCGAGTACTTATGACATGCAACAGTTACATTAAAGAGCCTGCCTACATTGAGCTTGTCCGACCACTTCTGCAATATTACTTCGCGGTATAGGATCTGCCTCGGATAGGACTAATCGAAGATCTATAAAAAAATTCAAAGAAGGGCAGCTCGTTTTGTAATATAGTGAATTAGGGGAGAGATATGATAAGCGAGTTGGGGTGGCAATTAAAACAAGTAATTGTTCGTTGCAGCGAGATCTTTTCACGAAATTGCAATCGCCTGATTTCTTCTCCGAACGTGAAAATGTTTTCTTGGCGCCCATCTACAGAGGGAGAAATGCTCATCGTAATAAAATAAGAGAAATTGGAGCTGGCATGGAAAGATTTCAGTATTCGTTTCTTTTTTCGCGCATTGTTCGTGAGTGGAACGGTATAGAAATAGTTGAAGGTGGTTCGATGAACCCTCTGACAGGCACTTCAGTGTTTAGAGGTAAACGTAGATGTAGATATCATCTATTTTTTCATTCGTGACCATAATGGTTCAAATGGCTCTGAGCACTACGGGACTTAACATCTGAGGTCATCAGTCCCCTATAACTTAGAACTACTTAAACCTAACTAATCTAAGGACATCACACAAATCCATGCCCGAGGCAGGATTCGAACCTGCGACCATAGCGGTCGTGCGGTTCGAGACTGAAGCGCCTAGAACCACTCGGCCACTCCTGCCGGCCGTGACCATAATATTGGTGTCAAATCGGGCCTGTACGAGCATGTGTTTTCAATTATCATCTGACCACAATAAATGTATGTTTGTACTAGTACAGACGCTCATTTGGTATCCACGTTACTATAGGCAAAGTCTAAGTTAAATCAAAGCCTCCACTGCTGTGGTAATAATGCATTTGGAGAGTGTAACAGCTGGTGCAGTACCTTGGCACACACTTTACGAGGAGCTTCTGCGAGTTTCAATGTAAGAGACAACTTTCTTCCAATTCATTGCGCTACATCATGACGTTGTCACTAGTTGCATCATTTGCACATAGCATTTCGCTTCACTGACGTTTCTGACACGGTAATAAGCACTTATAGACTACAGAGCGGTGCAGCGGAATCAACACTGAAAAATGAAGTCAAAGTCTCATTGCGAAATATTGTAGGCACCGCTTCTTTTTAGAGAAGCAGAGAATTATATCTCAGGTAATGACTACAATTACATCTTACAGATTTTTATTTGCCTTGCTACAGAAATATCTACGTCAAATGTTCAACGTGTTTACAATTGCGTTCAGAACACAGTTCAACGCTTCGATACAATGACTGTCTGACTTTCTAGAAAATCCGTGGCATAGCAAATCATATCTGCCGCAGCCACTATTGTGTTCTCTTGTATCACGTCGTTGGCAGTATACAATTTTTTTTTCATGTAGGCTCGTACCCAGACGTCACAAGGTGTGAAATCAGGCGATGGCACAGGTCATAGAAAATGTCCGGAGCGTCTAGTCGTCCAGTCCACCGCCAGGGACAAATCTCATTCAAATAGCGCGCCACCGTTTGCTTGTTCGTATTGTGCAGAGCTCCATCATGAATCAACTGCACGTTCTGTTGTGGAACAGCATTCTCAAATTTAGGGGGAACAGTCCGAAGAAAATTTTCGTAGTTTCTATTTCGTAAATACATAGACATTTCGAATGGTCCAAGCAGAGAGTCACCACCGTCTCCTGCCCGAACGCTGACGGCGAACTGATTCTGGTAAAGGACCTCTAAGACGGTGCATGAACTCTCAAATGACTATCATAGCGAATGGAAATTTCAGTTTTGGCAAATGTTGTTTCTTCAACCCCTCGAACTCTGCTGAGCAATTGTGGATCTGCGACGTGTTATTCAGCAGACAATACTGCAGAATGCTCTACTACCTTGAAAATCAAGATCTTGGTTCAGCTTCTGCTTATAGTTTATACAGACTGACGCCTGTGACAACTGATGGCGTACAGCTTAGCTTAAGACACTTACACTGAACATTGTGATCACTGCTCACTGCAGTGTTGCATAACACATAGTGTGTTGTGGGGCGATCACTCTGTTGTAGAAATAATTCAAAAGCCAAGATCGCTTAACTACTGTTTACTGGATGACCTGTTTCAATACACTAAAGGTATCATCATCGGATCTGTGAAGATATAACAAGACAGCTTTGATGGAGGGCTTACATGAGTTTCACTATGTACATTACTATTAGTTCAGTACCACATACCTGAATGTAGCTTAAAACTTATAAATCATTTGGATATAACGCTCTGCCTCATGTATTGTTATATCCAAATGATTTATAAATGTTAAGCTACATTCAGGTATGTGGTATTGTACCGTACTAATACTATAGTGTAACTCATGTAAGCCCTCCCTCAAACCTGACATGTTATATCTTCACAGATCCAATGATGGTACCTTTAGTGTGTTGAAACCGGTCATCCAGTAAACAGTATGTAAGCGATCTTGGCTACTGAATTATTCCTGAATAATGTCTGTTGGTGTTGCGGGCACGTGACGTGGTAAGGAAAATACACAGTGTAAGAGAAGCAGAGACGAATGAGGAATCATTCTAGTGACGATACGGGTCGCAAGTGGTGAAATCCACTGATATAAGCGACTATCGAAAAGGGCATGCATGGGGGACGAGCATATCAGAAACGGTGCATCTGGTCGTTTTCTAACGCGCAGCTGTCGTGAGCAATTACGGGAAGTGGTTGAAGGATGTTGAAGCCACGGGTGGTCGACAAGTGTTGATTGTCCGCACCTCATTTCTAAACGTGGAGGTCGAAGGCTTTCCTATTATATAAAGCAGGATAAGCGGCAATCTATGGCGATAGAGTACAGTGCTGGAGCGTGCACAAGTGTTTCGGAGCACACCATTCAGCGCATATTGATGAGCATTAGTCCGTCTGCTTCGCTGAGTGGGCACAATTTATCAGCGATTTAACTGGCGGCGGCAAAGACGGTTTATCGGTTGCTGCAAAGTGGACCCGTTAACGTCGTGGACAGGAAGCACCCGAACGTCAACTGGCGAGTAGTGTGGAGAACAATTCACCACGTAACACTGGAAACTGCCGTCACGGAGATGTGGAATATCACTGTCAACGGTAAACAGGTGACCAGATCAAGACTTCCGGCCGTTGTGGCCTAGCGGTTCTAGGCGCTTCACTCCGGAACCGCGCAGCTGCTACGGTCGCGGGTTCGAATCCTGCCACGGGCATGGGTGTGTGTGATGTCCTTAGATTAGTTAGGTTTAAGTTGTTCTGAGTCTAGGGGACTGATCTCAGAAGTTATGTCCCATAGTGCTCAGAGCCATTTGAACCATTTTTGAGATCAAGGCTACATGCGATCCATATGGTAGACTCACCCACGTGCACGAGCTGTGGCGTTCAAGACAACGATGAACACCGTCTTAGCTGTGGCGTGTCTACGGCAGTGTGGCACTTAGTGCAGCAAATGTCAGCATACTCCCTTCGAGGGCCGCCTAATCATACCGACTCCAACACGGACTAAGTGAATATTAGTACTAACTACCTCAATCCCTTCATAATTGATATCTTTCCCGATGGCAATTGTATCTTCGAGCATCATAACGGACCGTGCTTTGAGGAGCTTGGTAGTAAACTGTGATGTCTTCGTCACCAAATTTGCCTGATCGGCGTACGATTGAATACACCTGGGACATTATCCGACGCCAGCTCCTCTGCTATTGACCACCGACCTGTAATTTACCCTAACTGCATGATCTATGAGAAGACATCTGTTGCCACATACCTCCGGAAAGCTACCAATGACATGTCGAATCTACGTCACCAGAGTCGTTGCTGCATTCTGTTCCACAGGTGGACCAATACACTACTAAACAGTAGGTCACAACGATTTGGCTCATCATTCTGTATCTGAATATGGAATTGTCCCCTTCACTGCACCGGTCCTCTGATGTGGCATACCAGTATTTACCATTAGAGGTGAATAGTGACCGTACCTCCTCAAACTACGAGTTACCGACACAGATGATGCTGTAGTATACAGAGACGTTACAGAATTAGAAAATTGCAGGGAATTGCAGGAAGTTCTGCAGCGGATAGGCACCTGGTGCAGGGAGTGGCAACTGACCCTTAACATAGGCAAATGTAATGTATTGCGAATACATAGAAAGAAATATATTGCTTCTCTCTACTTATACCTCTCGAGGAGATCACGAATGTAAAATTATAGAGAATGCAGCGCGCACGTGGGCTTTCCGGGAGTCATTCTTCCCGCGAACCATACGCGACTGGAACAGGAAAGGGAGGTAAAGACAATGGCACGTATAGTGCTCTCCGCCACACATCGTTGGGTGGCTTGCGGAGTATAAACGTGGATGTAGATGTAGATGTTCTCGACAAAGGATGGGTCACTCTGGTAAATTAAAACTAAATAAAGCAGTCTCGATCGCATCACATGTTTATTTTGGTTGGCAACCGGTCTCGGTCTGTAATTTAGACAATTTTCAGGCTGTCAGCACTACATTACAACTGTAATACATATTCAGAGGGAAATCAATACAGAGAGACTACAATAATAAAAAATATGTTATACCCCAGATGGCGGCTCGTGGCAGTGGACGGGGCAAGATTCACAAGGACATGGACGTCAGCTGCTGCATAAGTTGCATCACTCGAGAATACATATATTGACGGAAAAAAATCGCACCTACAAAAGTAATTACTACAGCACTCCGTCGTCAGGCCACGAGTGGCCTACCGGGACCATCCGACCGCCGTATCATCCTCAGGGGAGAATGCGGATAGGAGGGGCGTGTGATCAGCACACCGCTCTCCCGGTCGATATGATGGTATTCTTGACCGAAGCCGCTACTGTTCGGTCGGGTAGCTCCTCAATTGGCATCACGAGGCTCAGTGCACCCCGAAAAATGGCAACAGGGCATGACAACCTGGATGGTCACCCATCCAAGTGCCGACCACGCCCGACAGCGCTTAACTTCGGTGATATCACGGGGACCGGTATAATTACTATAAAGGAACGAAATTTCTTGAATACATTTGTCTAGGTAACATATTTAAGTGATTAACATTGCAAGATCACAGCTTAATGTAAGCAAAAGATGTTGTTGTTGTTGTTGTCTTCAGTTCTGAGACTGGTTTGATGCAGCTGTCCATGCTACTCTATCCTGTGCAAGCCTCTTCATCTCCCAGTACTTACTGCAACCTACATCCTTCTGAATCTGCTTAGTGTATTCATCTCTTGGTCTCCCTCTACGATTTTTACCCTCCACGCTGCCCTCCAATCCTAAATTTGTGATCCCTTGATGCCACAGAACATGTCCTACCAACCGGTCCCTTCTTCTTGTGAAGTTGTGCCACAAACTCGTCTTCTCCCCAATTCTATTCAATACCTTCTCATTAGTTATGTGATCTACCCATCTAATCTTCAGCATTCTTCTGTAGCACCACATTTCAAAAGCTTCTATTCTCTTCTTGTCCAAACTATTTACTGTCCATGTTTCACTTCCATACGTGGCTACACTCCATACAAATACTTTCAGAAACAACTTCCTGACACTTAAATCTGTACTCGATGTTAACAAATTTCTCTTCTTCAGAAACGCTTTCCTTGCCATTGCCAGTCTACATTTTATATCCTCTCTACTTCGACCATCATCAGTTATTTTGCTTCCCAAATAGCAAAATTCCTTTACTACTTTAAGCGTCTCATTTCCTAATCTAATTCCCTCAGCATCACCTGAGTTAATTTGACTACATTCCATTATCCTCGTTTTGTTTTTGTTGATGTTCATCTTATATCCTCCTTTCAAGACACTGTCCATTCCGTTCAGCTGCTCTTCCAAGTCCTTTGCTGTCTCTGACAGAATTACAATGTCATCGGCGAACCTCAAAGTTTTTATTTCTTCTCCCTGGACTTTAATACCCACACCGAATTTTTCTTTTGTTTCCTTTACTGCTTGCTCAATATACAGATTGAATAACATCGGGGACAGGCTACAACCCTGTCTCACTCCCTTCCCAACCACTGCTTCCCTCTCATGCACCTCGACTCTTATAACTGCCATCTGGTTTCTGTACAAATTGTAAATAGCCTTTCGCTCCATGTATTTTACCCCTGCCACCCTGAGAATTTGAAAGAGAGTATTCCAGTCAACATTGTCAAAAGCTTTCTCTAAGTCTACAAATGCTAGAAACGTAGGTTTGCCTTTCCTTAATCTATTTTCTAAGATAAGTCGTAGGGTCAGTATTGCCTCACGTGTTCCAACATTTCTGCGGAATCCAAACTGATCTTCGCGGAGGTCGGCTTCTACCAGTTTTTCCATTCGTCTGTAAAGAATGCGCGTAAGTATTTTGCAGCTGTGACTTATTAAACTGATAGTTCGATAATTTTCACATCTGTCAACACCTGCTTTCTTTGGGATTGGAATTATTATATTCTTCTTGAAGTCTCAGGGTATTTCGCCTGTCTCATACATCTTACTCACCAGATGGTAGAGTTTTGTCAGGACTGGCTCTCCCAAGGCCGTCAGTAGTTCCAATGGAATGTTGTCTACTCCCGGGGCTTTGTTTCGACTCAGGTCTTTCAGTGCTCTGTCAAACTCTTCACGCAGTATTGTATCTCCCATTTCATCTTCTTTTACATCCTCTTTCATTTCCCTAATATTGTCCTCAAGCACATCGCCCTTGTATAGACCCTCTATATACTCCTTCCATCTTTCTGCTTTCCCTTCTTTGCTTAGAACTGGGTTTCCATCTGAGCTCTTGATATTCATACAAGTGGCTCTCTTTTCTCCAAAGGTCTCTTTAATTTTCCTGTAGGCAGTATCTATCTTACCCCTCGTGAGATAAGCCTCTACATCCTTACATTTGTCCTCTAGCCAAAGACATGCCACTGCAATTATGAAATTCAGAGTATGCATTGTGTTGTACAGGGAGCTGCGCGGTCTGAAGCGCCTTCCACGGTCCGGGCGTCCCCCCCCCCCCCCTTCCCCCCGTCGGAGGTTCGAATCCTTCCTTGAGCATGGGTGTAAGTTTAAATTAGATTAAGTAGTGTGTAAGTCTAGGGGCCGATGACCTCCGCACTTTGGTCCCATACAGTTTGCCACAAATTTCCAAAATTTGTTATACAGGTGCCAGATGTCTGTGGGATGGAGTTCCATGCCTGTTGCATTTGGTCGGTCAGTACAGGGACGGGTAATGCTGTCTTTGGATCACGCTGGACTTGTCGTTCGTTGATGTAGATGGTGATCGAGCAGCAAAGGCAACTCGTCGACACTCTTTACAGCATGCTGGGTTAAGATAGCGGTATGTGGGCGAACATTTTCCTGTTGGGAAACACCCCCTGTAATGCAGTTCATAAATAGCTGCACAACAGGTCGAATCACCAGACTGAGGTACAGATTTGCAGTTAGGATGCGTGGGATAACCACGAGAATGCTCCTGCTGTCATACGAAACCGCACCCCAGATCATAACACTAGATGTAAGTCCAGTGAGTCTAGCAAGCAGACAGGTTGGTTGCAGACACTTAACTGACCTCCTTCGACCCAGCCTACGGCCACCGCTGGCGGTGATGCATAACTAGTTTTCATCAGGAAACACAACAGATCCCTATCCTGTCCTCTCTCTTGACATCATCCATATCGCAAATGGCGATGGTTTAGGGTCAGCGGAATGCACGCAACGGGGCGTCTGGCTCGGAACTCTCGTCGAAGTAACCGATTTGTAACAGTTCGTTGCTTCACTGAGGTGCCAACTGCTTCTCAAATTGCTGCTGCAGGTGCAGAACAATGCGCCATAGGTATTGTATTGTATTGTATGTTAACCGGGGACCTAGAAACGACGGAGAGGCTCCGTCCCCGCCGCAGCCGCAGTGATCCACAACCCCACGACGACTACTGCAGTCCACTTCACCCCTCCACCGCCCCACACCGAACCCAGGGTTATTGTGCGGTTCGGCCCCCGGTGAATCCCCCAGGGAACGTCTCACACCAGACGAGTGTAACCCCTATGTTTCCGTGGTACAGTAATGGTGGTATACGCGTACGTAGAGAACTTATTTGCGCAACAATCGCCGACATAGCGTAATAGAGGCGGAATAATGGGAACCAGCCCGCATTCACCGAGGCAAATGGATAACCACCTAAAAACCATCCACACACTGGCCGGTTCACCGGACCTCGACACAAATCCGCCGGGCGTATTCGTGCCGGGGACCAGGCGATCCTTGCCGCCCGGAAAGCCGTGCGATAGACAACACGGTCAACCGGGCGGGCTGCCATAGCCATACTCCGAGCACGATGGTCTTCCCTCTCGGCAGTGCCATGTGCCAGTCCGTGTTCTTCCTACCGTACATCCCGTAACCACCGCTATGAGCAGTCATGTGCAGGGGCTATACAGTGCTGCCAAGTCTTTCTGCAGTATCGCAGAAGAAACTTCGAGCTTCTCGTAGTCCTATTGCGCGACCTCGTTCAAGCTCAGGGACGTGTTGGTAATGGGGCCTTTGTCGCCTTAAAGGCATTCAAATGGTTCAAATAGCTCTGAGCACTATGCGATTTAACTTCTAAGGTCATCAGTCCCCTAGAACTTACTTAAACCTAACTAACCTAAGGACATCACACGCATCCATGCCCGAGGCAGGATTAGAACCTGCGACCGAAGCGGTCGCGCGGTTCCAGACTGTAGCGCCTAGAACCGCTCGGCCTCCTCAGTTAAAGGCATTCTTGACTAACAACAACTCACCACGTCGACTCTCAAAGGTAACTAACGCACACGACCGTTAGTGAGTGTATTTAAACCATACCTGATCTGCATTCTCGTAGTGCCGCTACTAGCGCCGCTCTTACGTCACTGGCGCGAAATATGAACAGACATCTTTCAGGTGTAGAAACACGCCTACCCACCAGCGTTTATGTCACCAAACCCCGTCTTGATGTCGAGATTTTTTTTCTGTCAGTGTGTACTGTAAGCCCCACCCATCACGTGTGACATTACATCACTGACATCCAATTACGTACTCATTATGGGATGTATGTTGCATTAAATGGTATTGTTGAATTTTACAAGAAAAATAAATACAAAAATATATACGAAAATTGCCATTAAAATTGCTACACCACGAAGATGACGTGCTACAGACACGAAATTTAACCGACAGGAAGGAGATGCTGTGATATACAAATGATTAGCTTTTCAGAGCATTCACACAAGGTTGGCGCCGGTGGCGACACCTACAACGTGCTGACATCAGGAAAGTTTCCAACCAATTTCTCATACACAAACAGCAGTTTACCGGCGTTGCCTGGTGAAACGTTGTTGTGATGCCTCGCGTAAGGAGGACAAATACGTACCATTACATTTCCGACTTTGATAAAAGTCGGATTGTAGCCAATCGCGATTGCGGTATCTTATCGCGATATTGTTGCTCGCGTTGGTTGAGATCCAATGACTGTTAGCAGAATACGGAATCGGTGGGTTCAGGAGGGTAATACGGAACGCCGTGCTGGATCCCAGCGGACTCGTATCACTAGCAGTCGAGATGACAGGCATCTTATCCGCATTGCTGTAAAGGATAATGCAACGACGTCTCGATCCCTGAGTCAACAGACGGGGACGTTTGCAAGACAACAACCATCTGCACGAACAGTTCCACGACGTTTACTGCGAAACCCTACATTTCAGCAGGATAATGCACGACCGCATGTTGCAGGTCATGTACGGGCCTTCCTGGGTACAGGAAATGTTCGACTGCTGCCCTGGCCAGCACATTCTCCAGATCTCTCACCAATTAAAAACGTCTGGTCAATGGTGGCCGAGCAACTGGTTCGTTACAATACGCCAGTCAATACTCTTGATGAACTGTGGTATCGTGTTGAAGCTGCATCGGCAGTTGTACCTGTACACGCCATCCAAGCTCTGTTATCAAGGCCAGAGGTGGTTATTCTCTGTACGGATTTCTCAGAATCTATGCACCCAAATTGCGTGAAACTTGTAATCACATGTCAGTTCTAGTATAATATATTTGTCCAATGAATACCCGTTTATCATCTGCATTCTTCTTGGTGTAACAATTTTAATGGCCAGTAGTGTATTTAAAATAAAGAGATGCAATAAAAGATATGATTTGATCGGTTTAGTGTGTAGATTGCCCTCTATGGGCTTTTGTACGAACTCGTTGAATAGAGTCGTAGCGGAGATGGCTGTACTGGTTACCATAGCAATGACTTGTCGGCATCGATATTTAGATCCAGCGAGGCCCACAGCGTACACTGAGGCAGGGGAGGGAACGCTGGGGAGGCGGAGGCTATCCGATGGCTTGGAAGTCGATCCTCGTGTTTCAGCTATCATGGACGACAGTAGCGAAGATACTGACTTCCACAGTTCGGGCTCCAGTGGTCAGAAGAAACAAATGAAGCGACGCTTTCCAGGGACTGTACACTACTGCCAAAGCACAGCATTACACGAAATGTTTCCTATTATGTAGTAGTAGAATGGCTTTGAAAATTATATCTGTATGAGATAACATGAAAGTTAGCTTCTCTAGATAATTAGGAAACCAAAAACAAAATATAAAATCGTCACCACGTTTATTGGCGACAGAAAAATACGCGTTAGTAACATTAGTATCGATACCGGCAAACCATTTCAATACAGCCATCTCTGCTAGGACTGCTTTCAACGAGTTCATGCAAATGCCCATAGAAAACAATCTTCACACAAAACCGATCAAATTATGTCTGTTGCTTTGTTTCTTTACTTTAAATAGAGTATAATAGGTTTTTTTGCACGGTTTTTCTGTAAATTTCGACTATACCAGGTGGTTCAAATGGCTCTAAGCACTATAGGACTTAACATCTGAGTTCATCAGTCCCCTAGACTTAGAACTACTTAAGCCTAGCTAACCTAAGGACATCACACACATCCATGCTCGAAGCAGGATTCGAACCTGCGACCGTAGCAGTAGCGCGATTCCGGACTGAAGCGCCTAGAACCGCTCGGGTACAGCGGCCGGCTCGACTATACCATTTAATGTAACTTTCCTCGCGTAATAAGTACGTGATTATTTTTCATCGATGTAATGCCTTATGCGATGGGCGGGACTTACAGTATACCGTATAATCTCGAGTAATGCTGCATCATTGAGCAGTTCCTCCCTCCATCGTCACCAGCCGCCATTTTATTTTGTTATTATTGCAGCTATTATTTTAGATGTTTTCAACTATGTTACCATCTCTCTGAATATATATTCGTCTGAATATATAATACTACTGTACTGCAATGCTTATGGCCTGAAGATGGTCTAAATTATAGACCGAAACTGGATGACAACTAAATACAAATCTTTTGCGGTTTTACTGGATTTTAATATTTTACGCCACTCGCGGTACTCTTCCCACTGAAAGAACGCTTTCTAAAATTCTAAACTCAGGAAATGTGCTGTAAATATACGTGCAGGGTCAGCAGAACTCTGTTGTACCTCCAGTAAACGGCAACGACGTTAGTCGATTCATCACTACCAGGCCGTTATAATTAAAGCTCGGTTTCTCGCGGATGCACAGTGTTGTCTGTAATTATCATATGACAGCAAAACTTGGCAGACATCCTAATGCGTTAACGCGGAATCGACTTAACCTGAAAGAAAAATAGTTCAGATTCTGGCCGCCAGGTACAAATCTGGCGCTGTACAACGTTTCGTCGACATCCCTGGTGCTCATATTGAACAAACTGCGAAAGCAGTGGCTAATAATAAAATTAACATTACGCCTTTCTCACCTATTCGACCTTTTTTGCACGTCCTGTACCTAATCCATTACATATGGATTTCTGTACGTCTTTCCTGCATTCACAGCGCCAGATATGCATTTGGGGGCCAAAACTGGGACTAATATTTTTTTTTCAGCGTAAATCGGTTACGCGTTAACGCATGGAATTGTCTACCAAGTTTCGCTGTCATACGATAATTGCAGGCCTCACTGGACCTATGTGAGTAGGTGCACTTTAATTATAACCACCCAGTACGTTGTTCATTTCTGCCTCTTTCAGTAATTTAGAGGTGTATGGCATTGTTGGTTGAATCACCCTGAGTGGTAAGCTCAGTCGCCAAATTGGGAAGGTCCCATTTCCTCCCACGCATTGGTACCATTCGCTCACGAAATGTAAAGGTATTGTTGCAAGTATACATTTTGAGTGTAGGTGGCGGTGATAGCCGGCCGTGGTGGCCGAGCGGTTCTGGCGCTACAGTCTGGAACCGCGCGACTGCTACGGTCGCAGGTTCGAATCCTGCCTCGGGCACGGATGTGTGTGTTGTCTTTAGGTTAGTTAGGTTTAAGTAGTTCTAAGTTCTAGGGGACTTATGACCTCAGCAGTTGAGTCCCATAGTGCTCAGAGCCATTGGAACCATTTTTTTGGCGGTGATAAGAGCCTGTGGAGTGCCAATGTCGTGTTTGTTTTGTTAATGCAAATGCGAGAAAAGGAATGGGTACAACACTGTGCTGTCAGGTAGACTGCTACTCCTGAGTAGCACCAAGACAGCTGTCACATATCAGATGAAAGGCCTAAAGGTTGTCATTGCCAAAGTGGCATTTATAAACAAAATAATGTTAACAATCAACGGCGACAGTAATGTCTTCTAAAATATTACTTATTTACATATTTAGCGTATGGCTACGTCACAAAAATATTTGCAACTGACTCAAATTACAAAGTAATCTCCAGGCCACGAATTTAATGTACTTATCCGTTAAGAACCGACCAGATATTGACGATATGTACGGTATATTTAGTTGTTCAGTAACAGCATTAATCTGCGTCTGAAGCAGTCATTAATACTAAAGCTGTTGTGTGCTAACATCCTTGCGGTTTCCAGCGGTGGGTGATAAGAGCTAAACCTTCCTCTGTGAACGGTTGGGATGTCTGAGTGAACAAGGAGGTGAGGATTTTTCTGTAGCTCCTTAAACTCCACTACAAGTGAGCTTTCCCACCGCAGAAAAAAATGGTTCAAATGGCTCTGAGCACTATGGGACTTAACATCTGAGGTCATCAGTCCCCTAGAACTTAGAACTACTTAAACCTAACTAACCTAAGGACGTCACACACATCCACGCCCGAGGCAGGTTTCGAACCTTCGACCGTAGCGGTCACGCGGTTCCAGACTGAAGCGCCTCGAACCGCTCGGCCACACCGGCCCGCTCCGCGGCAGAGATGGAGGTGGTATGTGGCGAAGCATGCGTAGCCAGAAAGTAAGCGTCTGTCTATACCAGCTATAAGACGCATGGTTAGTTTGAGCCGTATGTTAACAAGTCTGATGATCCAAGTTGGGAAGGAATATTCAGCAAGTAGGGAGCGTTGAAGCAGTTGACACCCTTGATGTGCCAAAAAGTTTCGCAGAACGCTCTATCGAGTTTTGATTTTGGCAGCTGCTCTTAACAGATGTCTGTTACTGAACCTTCAATCAAGTGTGACCCCCTAGATATTTCTAGTTTCTATTATGTCTGCGTAGCCTTCCTTCAAAGCATACTGAGTTCTTTGTTGGCCAGCTTGTTGTTCAGGTGAATCACTGACACTTTTGTTTTAGCGGAACTTGGCTGCGACCTCCATTCTCGAAAATATTCACCAATAGTTGATACATCATTGGTCAATTCAGAGTCGGTAACTCCGTGATCTCTATGTCTCATTGTGAGAGTCCAGTAGTCAGCATACCAAAACCTTCTTGATGAGTATCAGGCAGCTTTGATACGGGGTACTGAACAGGAGAGGGGCCAGAACAGTTCCTTGTGGCAGACCACTGTTTAGCTTCATCTGCGAACTATTGTTGTCGAGTAGGAGTTGGAAACATCGGTTACTGGGCATTTCATTGATGAGGACTTGTAGAAGTAGAAGTTTCAGTATGACATCTTGCCTCCAGTTAGTATCATATGCAGCCGTCAGATCAATGGATACCACCGCTGATTTCACTTTATTCTGAAAACCAGCTTCCACAAAGGTTGCGGGCGATTATTTTGCGTTTTTAAGTTGGACATAGTTCCTTCTCCACTATGTTTTCACTAGTTTGTTTCTACCGCTCTCTGCGTCTTTGTGTACATTTTCTAGTAAACTGACTGAGGTCTCTCTACACCGAACCCTTCAGTTTTAGACTGACACTTGTGTGATGTATTGTCCTAGCCCCCTTCAATGTTCTGAAATTTATTGCCAGTTAGTCCTAGTATTTCTGTGCAGTTTTGACCGGTAGGTTCGAACAACACGCAAGTGTTACGCAGAAGCGTCGGGAACTAGAAGCGGCATTTGAAGCTGACTCCCGAACGGTTCTACTGCCACCAACATTTGAGCGTAAGGATCATGAAGATAACATACGTGAAATTAGGGTTCATATGGAGGCATACAAAAAGTCGTTTTTTCCTCGCTCTATTTGTTAGTGGAACAGGAAAGGAAATGACAAGTTCAAAAAATGGTTCATATGGCTCTGAGCACTATGGGACTTAACATCTAAGGTCATCAGTCCCCTAGAACTACTTAACCCTAACTAACCTAAGGACATCACACACATCCATGCCCGAGCCAGGATTCGAACCTGCGACCGTAGCAGTCACGTGGTTCCGGAATGAAGCGTTTAGAACCCTTTGGCCACCGTGGCCAGCAAATGACAAGTAGTGGTACAGGGTAGCCTCCGCTACGCACCGTACGATAGCTTGCGGAGTATCTACGTAGATGTAGATTTAGGTGAATGTTTGACTAAAGGATTCTGATGCCCTGATCCCGTATCGTTCAAGTCATTCAAGTCAGTCTCTACATCTCCACGATGTTTTAATCGCTTTAAATACAGAAAAAATGAAATGATACTATGGCGTTATAGTGCGCGAGATCCCGCCAAGGATGTTCGGCCACCTGGCGACACTCTTTTTATTTGACGCCACTTAGCGACTTTGGCGTCGATAAAGATTGGGACAACACGAACACCCAGTCCTCGAAAATAGGCAATCTCCGAGCCGGTTGGGAATCGAATGAGGGACCTCGCGATCTAGAGCCAGCGACGACCACCACTAACCCAGAAGCAGCGAACCGAAGGACAGAGAGACGATATTATTGTTCTCTGAAAGCTGATATATTGTATCAGCTGAGACACAGATACTTTTATATACAAAGTGGTCCAAGAGGTATAGATATTTATTTTTTAACTTCGAGTCCAGGCACAAAATATTGTTGTCAGTTATCTATTGTTATGATTTTTGTGCAATGTTCTTATGTTTTAAAGGTTGTCAGCCCCAGTGTTATAATTTTCTTGCACTTACAGGGGTTGGACAAAAATTTGGGCCGGCCTCTGTGGACGAGCGGTTCTAGGCGCTTCAGTTCGGAACCACGTTGCTGCTACGGTAGCAGGTTCGAATCCTGCCTCGGGCATGGATGTATGTGGTGTCCTGAGGTTAGTTAGGTTTACATAGTTCTAAGTCTAGGGGACTGATGACCTCAGATGTTACGTCCCATAGTGTTTAGAGCCATTTGAACCATTTCTTGAAAAAATTGGAAACACCGCGATAAATGCATGCTTGAACATGAAAACAGATGATAGCCAAGTATGTAGGTTGCCCTGTTCTATGTGACCACGGATGGCACCTGTGCAATGTCCTCAGGGTCTTGGTCATAACAGTCTTCTGTGTAGTTATGACTGCGTTATCTACATCTAAATCTACATACATACCCCACAAGCCCCCATACGGTGCATGGTGGAAGGCTCCATGTAACACTATTTGTCGTTTCTTTTCCTGTTCCACTCGAAAACAGAGCGAGGGAAGAACGACCATCTAAAAGCCTCCATGCTAGCCCTAATTTGTTGCATCTTATCTTCAAAGTCCTTGTGCGAAAAGTGCGATGCTGGCAGTAGAATCGTTCTGCAGCCATCCTCAAGTTCCGTTTCCTAAGTATCCGCAGTAGTGCCTCGCGAAAAAAGCGTAGTCTTCCCTCCAGGGATTCCCATCTGACTTCACGAAGCGTCTCCGTACTGACCGAACCTACCGGTAAAAAAATCTAGCGCCACTGCACTGAACTGTTTCTATGCCTTGCTGTAATCCGCCCCGCTAGGGATTCCAGACTCTCGAACAGTGCTCAAGAACGAGTCGCTGTAGCCATTTCCTTTATGGACGAGCTACACTTTAACAAAATTCCCCCAAGAAAACGAAGTCGAGTATTGTCCTACCTGACTACCAATCTGGCGTGCTCATTCCGTTTCATATCGCTTTGCAACGATAAGCCTGAATATTTTATCGACATTGCTGTGTCAGGCAGCAGCCTACTAACGCTGTTGCGAACATAACAGGGTTGTTTTTCCTACTCATCCGCATTAACTTACATTGTGTTTCATTGAAAGGAAACTGCCATTCACTGCACCAACTAGTAATTTTGTCTAAGATATCTTGTATCCTTCTTCAATTACTCAACGACGACACGTTCTCCGACACCACAGCATAATCAGCAAAGAGCTAGCTCTAAATTGGTGCTCACCCTGTGCGTCAGCTTTTTTCTGTATGCGTAGAATAAGAGGGTCCCCACCTTTCATCCCTGGGGCACTCCGTAGATACACTTGTCTCTGACGAACAGTCTCCGCCGAGGACAACATGCTGGATTCTATACTACTGGCCATTCAAATTGCTACACCAAGAAGAAATGCAGATTATAAACGGGTATTCATGGACAAATATATTACATTTTCACGAAATTTGGGTGCATAGATCCTGAGAAATCAGTACCCAGAACAACCACCTCTGGCCATAATAACGGCCTTGATACACTTGGGTATTAAGCCAAAAAGAGCTTAGATGGCGTGTACAGGTACAGCTGCCCATGCAGCTTCACAACAATACCACAGTTCATCAAGAGTAGTGACTGGCGTATTGTGATGAGCCAGTTGCTCGGCCACAATTGACCAGACGTTTTCAATTGGTGAGAGATCTGGAGAATGTGCTGGCCAGGGCAGCAGTCGAACATTTTCCGTATCCAGAAAGGCCCGTACAGGACCTGCAACATGCACTCGAGCATTGTCCTGCTGAAATGTAGGGTTTCGCAGGGATCAACTGAAGGGTAGAGCCACGGGTCGTAACCATCTGATATGTAACGTCCACTGTTCAAAGTGCCGTCAATGCGAACAAGAGGTGACCGAGACGTGTAACCAGTGGCACCCCATACAATCACGCCGGGTGATACGCCAGTAAGGCGATGACGAATACATGCTTCCAAAGTCCGTTCACCGCGATGTCGCCAAACACGGGTGCGACCATCATGATGCTGTAAACAGAACCTGGATTCATCCGAAAAAATGACGTTTTGCCATTCATGCACCCAGGTTCGTCGTTGAGTACACCATCGCAGGCGCTCCTGTCTCCGAGCTGTTGCAAATGTCGTCGAACTGCTCGTGCAGATGGTTGTTGTCTTGCAAACGTCCCCATCTGTTGACTCAGGGATCGATACGTGGCTGCACAATCCGTTACAGCGAGGCGGATAAGATGCCTGTCACCTCGACGGCTAGTAATACGAGGCCGTTGGAATCCAGCACAGCGTTCCGTATTACCCTCCTGAACCCACAGATTCCATATTCTGCTAACAGTCATTGGATATCGACCAACGCGAGCAGCAATGGCGCGATACGATAAACCGCAGTCGCGATAGGCTACAATCCGACCTTTATCAAAGTCGGAAACGTGATGATACGCATTTCTCCTCCTTACACGAGGCATCAAAACAACGTTTCACCGGGCAACGCCGGTAAACTGCTGTTTGTGTATGAGAAATCGGTTGGAAACTTACCTCATGTCAACACGTTGTAGGTGTCGCCACCGGCGCCAACCTTGTGTGAATGCTCTGAAAAGCTAATCATTTGCATATCGCAGCATCTTCTTCCTGTCGGTTAAATTTCGCGTCTGTAGAACTTCATCTTCGTGGTGCAGCAATTTTAATGGGCAGAAGCGTATTATTTAAGAAGTCTTCAAGCCACTCACGTGTTTTGGAACCTAATCCATATATTCGTGTCCTCGCCGACAGTTTGTGGCGGGGCACCGTGTCAAACGCTTTCCGGAAACATATGAATATGGAACCTGCCTGTTACACTTTATGCATGGTTTGTAACATATCACGACAGAAAAGGGCAAGCTGAGTTTTGGGGGAGCGATGCTTTCTAAATCCGTGCTTATTTGTGCACAGAAACTTTTCTGTCGCAAGAAAATTATTTCATTCGAAGTGAGAATATGTTGAGGAATTCTGTAGGAAACCGATGTTCAGGATATTGGTCTGTAATTATGCGGGTCAGTTCTTTGACCTTTCTTATATACGGGAGTCACATGCGCATTTTTTCAGTCGCTCAGGACTTTGCACAGGGGGAGAGATTTGCTATAAGTACGAGTACAAGCTAAGTAGGGGGCCAAAGTAGTGCAGTACTTTTTATACTGCAGAAACGAACTGGAATTTCATGAGGACTTGGGGACTTGTTTTCAACTCTTTCAGTTGTTTCTCGACTCCACGTATACCTGTTCCTACGTCCTTCATTCGAGACTGTGTGCAACAGTCAAACGACGATATATTTGAACGATCCTCCTGCGTGAATGATTTGTTAAGCGTGAAATTTGAAGCTTCAGCTTTCCTTTTGCCTACTTCCGTTGGCACACCCGACTGGTCGGGTTCTCCGCAAGATCTTTCGCTAAGGTATGACGGTGGAAGTTGTACGCTTCGCATATTGATCTTCTTACGGACGCACGAATTTCTACCAACTTTTGCCTGTCGACATTTACGAGTTATTTTTTGAAACGAGAGTGCTGTTTACTAAGCATTTTCCGAACTTTATTAATCCACGGGGGGCCCTTTCCATCCCTAATCCACTTACTTGTCACATACGTCTCTAAAGCGTGATTTATAATATGTTTAAACTCTGTCCATGATCCCTCAATGTCCATTCATTATGTAAGTGGGATGTTAACAACAATTTATCTGCTATTTCTAGTATAAATACTCTTCTGTCATTCTTGAGGGGTTTATTAACTTTAGTAAGCATTGTCTCTTTACTGACATTCTCAATAGTCAGACCTGCGTGTAGATACAAGATTTTAAATATTTCCACTGTGTGAGGGTTGTCTAAGTAGTTGTTCGAGGCAGTTATGTCGGAGCTATGTGAATACGTACGAGGGGAAATGGATGGCGCCCGTGTGGTCGGTGCTTCCGTAACCAAGGTAGAGGAACCGGTGTTTGAGGGGGTCCCGTACCAAAGATTTATACCGCATACAGGGAGAGCGGAAAAATTGTTGAAATGGCTCTAAGCACTATGGGGCTTAATATCTGAGGTCATCAGTCCCCTAGACTTAGAACTACTTAAACCTAACTAATCTAAGGACATCACAAACAATAATGCCCGAGGCTGGATTCGAACCTGCGACCGTAGCAGTAGCCTGGTTCCGGACTGAAGCGCCTAGGACCGCTCGGCCACAGCGGCCGGCGACAGCGCAGAAACATCATTCGCTAAGTCACGACGCGGGCGAAACTGGGTATTGAGCGGTCGTGACAGACGGTCATTGAAGAGTATTGTGACGAAAATAAAAGGTCGACAGCTGCAAAAGTCACTGTGTAACTGAATGTCGCACTCACGAGCCCTTTCAGTAGCAAAACAACACGAAGGGATCTGTAGAAGGAGGGAACTGTAGGGAGAGCTGGAATTTCAAACCACTCATCAGTTATGCAGGTGCCCGTGTCAAGAAAACGTGGCACTGGAGCCATAAAGCGTCGACTATGAAACAATTTGATGAGAAGAGTCTTTTTTAATACTGTTTCCATTCCCTGTACATGTAAACTATTACTTGGAGGATATACACTCCTGGAAATGGAAAAAAGAACACATTGACACCGGTGTGTCAGACCCACCATACTTGCTCCGGACACTGCGAGAGGGCTGTACAAGCAATGATCACACGCACTGCACAGCGGACACACCAGGAACCGCGGTGTTGGCCGTCGAATAGCGCTAGCTGCGCAGCATTTGTGCACCGCAGCCGTCAGTATCAGCCAGTTTGCCGTGGCATACGGAGCTCCATCGCAGTCTTTAACACTGGTAGCATGCCACGACAGCGTGGACGTGAACCGTATGTGCAGTTGACGGACTTTGAGCGAGGGCGCATAGTGGGCATGCAGGAGGCCGGGTGGACGTACCGCCGAATTGCTCAAACACGTGGGGCGTGAGGTCTCCACAGTACATCGATGTTGTCGCCAGTGGTCGGTGGAAGGTGCACGTGCCCGTCGACCTGGGACCGGACCGCAGCGACGCACGGATGCACATCAAGACCGTAGGATCCTACGCAGTGCCGTAGGGGACCGCACCGTCAACTTCCGAGCAAATTAGGGACACTGTTGCTCCTGGGGTATCGGCGAGGACCATTCGCAACCGTCTCCATGAAGCCGGGCTACGGTCCCGCACACCGTTAGGCCGTCTTCCGCTCACGCCCCAACATCGTGCAGCCCGCCTCCAGCGGTGTCGCGACAGGCGTGAATGGAGGGTCGAATGGAGACGTGTCGCTTCTGCCTTGGTGCCAATGATGGTCGTATGCGTGTTTGGCGCCGTGCAGGTGAGCGCCACAATCAGGACTGCATACGACCGAGGCACACTGGGCCAACACCCGGCATCATGGTGTGGGGAGCAATCTCCTACACTGGCCGTACACCTCTGGTGATCGTCGAGGGGACACTGAATAGTGCACGGTACATCCAAACCGTTATCGAACCCATCGTTCTACCATTCCTAGACCGGCAAGGGAACTTCCTGTTCCAACAGGACAATGCACGTCCGCATGTATCCCGTGCCACCCAACGTGCTCTAGAAGGTGTAAGTCAACTACCCTGGCCAGCAAGATCTCCGGATCTGTCCCCCATTGAGCATGTTTGGGACTGGATGAAGCGTCGTCTCACGCGGTCTGCACGTCCAGCACGAACGCGGGTCCAACTGAGGCGCCAGGTAGAAATGGCATGGCAAGCCGTTCCACAGGACTACATCCAGCATCTCTACGATCGTCTCCATGGGAGAATAGCAGCCTGCATTGCTGCGAAAGGTGGATATACACTGTACTAGTGCCGACATTGTGCATGCTCTGTTGCCTGTGTCTATGTGCCTGTGGTTCTGTCAGTGTGATCATGTGATGTATCTGACCCCAGGAATGTGTCAATAAAGTTTCCTCTTCCTGGGACAATGAATTCACGGTGTTCTTATTTCAATTTCCAGGAGTGTATAAAGGATGAACAAAACTATGAAAATATCATAAACACCACACATTACCATGGTTAATGTGCTGCAAGAAACCCAATGGCATTCGTAACAGCTTCCAGTCGTCTTGAAATGGATAAAAACAGGTGTTATCATGTTTGAAAGAGAATCGTATATCATTCTTCCAGCAAAAAAGTGGTAAATTCATGTAACGGCGATGGAGGTGGATAGTGATCACGTACCCTTCTCTCCAAAGTAGAACACAAAGGCCCTTTAATATTGGAATCTGGTGACTGTGGTGACTAGGAGAGACGTGATAATTGATTCTCGTATTCAAAACTTAGTGCTGGACGATGTGTGCTGTGCGAACAGGGGTTCTGTCGTCTTAGAGTACAGCATCACCATTGAGGAATAAACACCGTGCTATGGGATCAGATAAAAAAGGACAAACATCCTTGACAGTAATGCGGCCCTGCAGAGTAGCCGCAGGGCCGAAGGATATGTCTGCCCATATCATCACGAACGCTCACCAGGTTTCACTTCTCGGATGTAAACTCGACCAGAACTTGGAAACAGTGTGATAAAAGAATAATCTGACAAAATGCCTTTCTGTCACATCGCCAAAGACCAATTTTTATGGCTTCGGCACGAGTTTCGCTGTTGTGGGCATTTGCATCACTGATGAGTGCGTGGAATTCGAGCTCACCCTACAGTTCCGTGCTTACGGAGGGACTCTTCGTGTTATTTTGGTGCTGATAGTATTCACTAATGAGACATTCACTTCTGCAGTGACATTTACAGCTTTCTTCCTGTTCTTTATCGCTACAACCTTCTTTAACGAGCGTCTGTCACGATCACTGTATTCAAACTTTCTTGCGCGTTTTGACTTAGTGGATGATTTTTACCCACTTTCCCTGTATACGGTATAAATCTTCAATACGGTGCCTCGTGAAACACCAAACACTTCGGCTGCCTTGGTTACGGAAGCACCAATTTGCTCACGCTCGAGTTCACTTAGCTCCTACATAATGCACTCACAACCACACGGAACAATGTTCTGATCATGACTGACACTTGCAACGTGTTGAGGGCATTGCACAAGTGCCATTTGTGTTCAAATACGACAGCGCATTCTGCTGGCTTGGTTAGCATCGGCGTTTTCGTTCAAGCAGTCACAATAGTGTGTATTTGCTAAATTAGTTCACGACTTTAAAAATACACTGATGCTTTAATTGTCCCATGGACATCAGTCCTATGCAATTCGCAGATAATAATTTGTGATGTGCAGAGTAATTTGTTAGTATTTGGCGTACTGGGATGTTTCCCGTGCATATGTACGTTAATTTTTTTCTACCATCGATATTTCTTTGTTCACACTCCGAATGATCAAGCCTGAAAGCTTAATGTCCGAATAAGGCCAAATCTTCCACCTATAATCAACTGTGTGGCTTTAAAAACATGATATGATTAATCGTGTACAGCAATGACTATGTTTATCTTCGTAAGCTACACCTTATAATATAAAGTCTTCCACTTTTACAACATTAGGTTAACGGTCTTGAGCCTCTTGGGGCCCAGTGACTCGCGTTCGTAGTTTCACCACTGCAAGAGCTGGTAGTCAAAGACGTCTCGTATCACGTATCGGCTGAATCAGTCGGTAAGCTCATTTGTTCTTGCTCCACATAATCCGATTTCCAGATCGTGTTCCCGAAGCTTAAGCTCCCAACGTATAAGCCAGCTACTTTTAAATCGTTCATAAAGGAAGAATATTAGCGCGTTTGTGTTTACAGATATTTTTTCCCACCGGTTATATACCCTTTAGATAGTTTGGCAATGAACATGATAGCCTCCTGCTCTGGATTCCGGCGTTGAAGGTCCATTCTGTGTCGACCGTCTGCTGTGTCGCCCCTACCAATGACGTCATATGGAAGCGGTATGGAAGGCTTGCAGTCAGCACAACGCTCCGTCGATCGTTGTCAGCTGCCCAGGTTTTGGAGCAGCTACTTCTCTTTCGAGCAGCTCTCAGCTGGCATCACGAGGCCGAGTGTCCCCCAATTCCTGTCCTCCAAGCAAGGGAAAATTGTTTGCAGTATCGGGAACTGGACGCGGATCCTTCGAATGACTGACCTCTCACCTACGGAGGCAGACACTGCTATGACTAACAACTCCAAGTTCGCAATGGAGGACGGTGTATGCCTTATCGTTTCCGATACTCAAACTTTCTGATTCATTGGTCTGTTGTAAGCACTTTTCGACTCATGCGACGCCCACACTGCACTGCAAATAGAAGTGTTTTATTTAGTTTGAGAAGACCGGTGTTCTTTGCACGCCTAGTTTACTCTTCTGGACAGGGCTGGATTGAGGCCCAAGCGACGCTAGTGGCACTTGGGGCAACAAGTGCAAAATTTGTGTTCGAGGTGCATCATAATTTGGAGAGAAAATGATACACATGAAAGTATACTACGTATAACAGAAGCAAACCCTTTCCAGTAAACTCGAGATGACTGCGAATGTTTGCTTATGACTGACATTGGTGTGTGAAACATTGTCCTAGGTTGTATAAATGTATTTGAAAGGTGAACTTTTCAATGAAGTATCCATTAATTGGGCTCAAATTTCGCCCGAGACCAGGAATTACAATATTACTTCAGCAAGTTACTTGCTACAATTTGCTGTTAAGGAGGTGTTCCACGTGTAGTTTTGACCTGACTTTATTAATATAATATTTCTGTTTCGTATGATACAAAAAATACAGCTGTTATTTTCTATACACATAAATTATATGGTGGATAGGGTGAGCACCAGTCTGCGGGTATTTGCTGATGATGCTGTGGTATACGGGAAACGGCCGTCGTTGATTGACTGTAGGAAAATACGTACAAGATAAGTTAGACAAATTTGTTGATGGTGTAATGAATGGTAGGTAGGTCTAAAAGTAGGAAAACGTGGCTATTAATAGGAAAAACAAATCCATAATTTTAGAGTACAGCATTAGTAGTGTGCTGTATGACACAGTCAGGTCGATTAAATATCTAGGCGTATGGTTGCACAGCAATATGAAATAGAGTGAGTATGCAAGGATTGTAGTATGGTAGGCGAATCGTCTGTTTCAGTTTATTGGGAGAATTATGGGAAAGTGTGGTCCATCTGTAAAGGAGGCCGCAAATAGGACATTGTGCGACCCATTGTTGAGTACTGTTTGTGTGTTTGGGATCCGCAGTAGGTCGGATTAAAAGAAGACAGTTCAGAGGCGGACTGCTAGATTTTTTTACCAGTAGGTTCGAACAACAGATAAGTGTCACGGAGATGCTTCTGGAACTCAAATGGGAATCAGCGTAGGGAAGGCGACGTTATCTTCGAGGAACATTACTGAGAACATTTAGAGAACTGATGTTTGGGGCTGACTGCAGAACGATTTACTACCGTCAATGTACATTTCGCGTAAGGACCACGAAGAGAAGATTAGAGATATTAGGGCTCGTACGAAGGGGTGCAAATAGTCGTTTTTCCCTCGCTCAGTTTGCGAGTGGAACAGGAAAGGAAATAATTGGTAAAAGTAAAGGGTACTCTCCGCCATGCACGATACGGTAGCTTGCGAGTAAATGTATAGCTGTAGATGTACGTTCTATAAGAGTCTAGGAGGCGTTGCCGTTACATGGGCGGACTGTGAGAGCTGGGCCTGGAGAGTGAGGGGCAGGTGGCTCTCGCGAGCGATGCTCTGACCTTGGACCGCTGCCGAGCTAGTGGGAAGCGTTTCGACACCGACACCGACACCAAACACCGTCCACGCAGTGGGGCAGGTGGAGGTCTCCTGTGCGCGCAGAAACGCGTGCTGTAGCCCGCCTGCTGGTGCGACCTGAACTTGGTTTCACCTAACTGTTTTGTTTGTCATCTCTGCGCCGTGAACATTGGCGCATGTGTTTTGAGTTTAGCTCACTATCCAAGCAGGTCGGGCCATCTGGTGGTCCGTCGTCTGTGCTGCTGGTTTCCCAGACTTCAAACTAACCGATTGTCAGACTTTCACGACATTTCAGAGAACCGCCTGGCAGTCTGTTTTATGCGATTCCTTATCATTGGGATACCTGTTTCCTCGTTCAAGGCCATGGTCGGTTAGTCTCGTCGCCGGCCGGTGTGATGTCCTTAGGTTAGTTAGGTTTAAGTAGTTCTAAGTTCTAGGGGATTGATGACCTCGTAAGTTAAGTCCTATAGTGCTCAGAGCCATTTGAACCATTTTTTTGGTTAGTCTCGTGGTAAGTGCAAGGCGAGTCGCAGAGCTCCCCCTTCCACACCTTGGACCCGACAAATATGGATATCGGCTGCGTTTCCCCTCACTGCGGTCGTGTATTCTAGCACTGGTCGGATCAGTGATATATACAGCGTTAGTCCACCGTTTGGAGGAAACGATGATTCCGGATTTAATAGGGATAAAGTGCCTTCAAACGGGTATGCGCTTTCCCCCAAACCTCACGAACATGCGGCTTCCAGGCCAAATTCCCATCAAGAAATACCATTAGATCACTTTTGAATACATCGTAGGAGCAGACAGTGATCAATGTTATTACTCACACTTACTATTTTAAGTCTTGATCACAAATTTATTTAGTCTGGGAACCGTTTTCGACCAAGCCTGTGGTCATCTTCAGACCTACAAGTCAAATACAAAGTCTGATCAGAGGGCTACATATATTGAAGAAAATTATATAAAACTACAAAGTTATAAAACGATGAATTACCAAAATGCTATATGAGCAGGAGCCTCCTTCTGGTGGTAAATCACTGCTAGAAAGAGCAGTACACATCTTACGTATATACTGGAGGCTCCGCCCACTTTTGACGGAATGATGTCATAAATAACCAATGGGTCAAAAGTCAAATAACAAAGTAAAAATTTCGTAATTAAAACCAGTAGCTTTTAAGAGGTTCTCCAACAGGCCCATAGAGGACAACCCATGTACTGTCGAAACAGTTTTTATTTATCTCATGTGTTTAATATTTTTACATATTTTATCCAACTATTGCTGTTGAACCAGCTAACTTCCATGTATTTTTATTTTTCATTTTTGCCATTGTTGCCGGCCGCGTTGGCCGAGCGGTTCTAGGCGCTTCAGTCCAGAACCGCGCGACTGCTACGGTCGCAGGTTCGAATCCTGCCGTGGGCATGGATGTGTGTGATGTCCTTAGATTAGTTAGGTTTAAGTAGTTCTAAGTTATAGGGTACTGATGACCTCAGATGTTAAGTCCCATAGTGCTCAGAACCATTTTCTTGTCATTGTTCTTTTAATTACGAAATTTTTAAGTTATTTGACTTTTAAGCCATTGGTTAGCGATGACATCATTTTGTCAAAAGTGGGCGGAGCCTCCAGTGTATAAGTTAGACGTGCACTGCTCTTTCTAGCAGGAGGCCCCTGCTCATACAGCATTTTGGTAACTCATCGTTTTATAACTTTGTAGTTTTATATAATTTTCTTCAATGTATGTAGCCCTCTGATCAGACTTTGTATTTGACCTGTGGGTCTGAATATGACCACAGACGTGATCTAAACCGGTTACCAGAATGAATAGATTTGTGATGAAGACTGATTTTAATAGTAACTATCACTATTAGAGACTTAGCTGTGCGAGACCAGGCGACGGAGCCTCCCATGATTCGCAACGGCTGAAGGTCCATGGGCACTCTACGTCGCGTTATTACGGAAGTCTGGCTTTTCGCGGCATTGAACTTGAGCCGCCATTTCGTAGCCCAGGCTCCTAGGACATCGCATGCCTCCTATAAATGGCGACGAACGACGTCGATCCTTTGGGAACGCGCGTAGAGTGCGGTGTCATCCGCATATAATGCTATTGATACTCTGTTTATGTGCGGAACATCAGCTGTACACAGGAAGTACAGCCGGGGGCCGAGAAGCGACCCCTGCGGCACTCCCGCACGTGTAGGCCTATTAGCTGAGATGCCGTCATCAGCACGAACGTGGAAAGTTCGGTCACGCAGGTAAGACGTGATGAGTCCGACGTGCGCCGCCCAAATCCCCAGCGCAAAAAGTTTGTAGAGGAGGCCCTCGTGCCACACGCAGTAAATGGCCTTGGAGACGTCAAGAGTACTGCACCTAAAGACACTCGACACTCCAGGGGTCCCATCGCGTTCTGGACAATACGCAGTAGATGGTGTTTTCGTGCTGTGGCCGTGCAGGAACCCTAACTGCTCTGAGAGGATCAGCCCGTCCCTGTCCAAATTCTCGCTGAGCCATTTGATGTAAATTCGTTCAAACACTTTAGACACAACAGCAAGCAGACTTACTGGTCGATAGTTTTGGGGAAGCCTCGCGTCTTTGCCTCGTTTGGGAATGGCAACCACCTCTGCGTGTTTCCATGCCAGTCCGCAGAACGTAATTGAAGGCATTATTGATAGGCCGCAGTGCATTAGTCAGGAGTTGGTTAAGCATAAGAGCTTTCATCTGGTCACAGCCGCAGGCGTTCCTGGGGGCGAAGTTGGTCATCAACTTCCTCCTCCGGTGCGAAGCGGCTGCCTGGTGATGAGTTGTTGTAACTATATTAAGTCTTCATTTGGATCGTAAGCTCACCTGTTTACTACTCTGATTATTTACACCGATTACCCAAAATATTATGGCCATAACGCGAGTAGAACTGTTTCGGAGTACACCGTACGGCATACATTGTTAAAATGTGACTGCGCAGCAAAAGACCCCTACATATTAACTTGATCGGATGAATCCCATCTCTTTTTACACGAGGTCTGTGATAGCGTCCGGATACTCCTTCATCGAGCTGAACACCTGCTCGAAACATTCACCGTGCCTGGCGTAGTACATGTAGGAAGCATGACAGCTACGGACTAAGTGAACACTATTGCAGACCATCTACATCCTTTCAAGCTTGATGTCTTCCCCGCCGGTGATGGCATCCTCTAACAGGATAACTGTCCATTTTCACAAGGCCAAAATCATGCAACAATAGTTTGAGGTGCGTGATAGTTTACTCATGTTCATATCTTGACCACCAAATCCATTTGATATGAACTCGATTGAACGTATCTGTGTTGCAATCAAATACCAGCTTGATGTGCAGCTGTGCACCCACAAACTACTGTCCCGTAATTTACGGTAGTTGTGTGACTCTGTGCAGACCTCTGGTGCCACACTACCCAGGGCTTGCCGAATTTATACCATGCAGAATCACTCCTGTAATGCACAGCGAAACAGGACCAACATGCTTTTAAGCAAGTAGTAATAATATTTTGGGTCATCAGTGTATTTAGCATTGAGTATGACGAACAAAAATAAAGACAAGCTCTGCGGTGTATACTATAGTCAAAACTGAGGCACAATACGCCTGAAAACTCTCAAATAATTCAGACTGAAATTCTCATATTTATGAGAATCCTTTTAAAAAGCTATATGTGTAGAAACACAACTGATGGAGAATGCTTAACAAATTTTTGTACTTTTATTTTTTACAAAAGTTGAGAAAGTGGTTTCAGTTGTATACAAAGCGAAAATGCTCCTAGCTTTTTATTTGTATTTTACGGAAAAATAAAATTAATGGCATTATTTGCAAACGAGAAACATCATCAGCCATTTCACATCCAGTTCTGGATGAAGGCTTTTTCTAGACGTTCCAGTTTCAGTTATACACATTTATGTTGCCGCAGCATGTTTTGCAATGTCATCTACCCACCTTCAGTTAAATCATCATCATGATCTTTTATTGCTTCATGTAATTCAACAAAGAATTTACTTTTCCCTCTTCCCTTCGCCCGTCATTGTGTTCTGCTGATTCCCGTTTCGTTTTCATTGCACTTACGATTACGTCTTCCGCTTTTTTGTGTGTCTTCTTGTAGTTTCCAACGTGCATCTCTCCATTTCAAGCTGAGAAAACACCAGTTTTTCTAAATACTTTTCTGATTAAAAGTCCACATTTCACTACTGAAGGTGAAAAGATACATTAAAAGATTAGTTTTGAATACTTTAACTAGTTTGTCGAATTATTTCATTTCCTAATATTACTATTTTGTTAAGATTTTTGTTGTAAGTGACTGGTCATGTGACAGCAATAAGAGAAGACTCAACAGTTATTGTGGTTGGTTCCTCAAATTGCGAGTGGAACAGGAATGAGGAGAACTAATAGTAGTACAAGATAAATACAGCCATGCACCGTATGGTGGCTTGTGGAGTGTGTATGTAGATGTAGAATACCCAGTATTGGAGACAGTAAATGAGAGACTTAGATTAGTTGGAAGAGTTTTGCAAAAATTCAAGCTTCTCCAACGAAAATTGCATTCAAGATGCTGTGGCGACCAGTTCTACGGATGCAGTGTTCAAATTCCTTAACTATCAGCGTTTTTCTGTATATATGTGAGAGCTATTCTGAGGACTACTAAAGGGATTTTGATATGGTGTTCACTAACAGAGAGACTGATTCACAGTAATAGAACTATGTGTGCTCTGGTGCAGCATTCATTGTTCCCAGATCTCCCACCCAACTCCCTAAACCTCTTCCCTTCCCATCCCCCTCTCCCTAGGCCAATTTGACTCATTTATAAATGGTGGACTGTTATCCTGTCAGGGGAGGCATACTGGCACAGACTGCATAGTTGCCAAATTTCTGGTATTCTTATCAGATAATTTATTATCCTTGTAACCGTAATTTATTACCTAGTTTCCTTTCACTGGACCTTATCACTATAATTTATTTTCCTTATCACAATAATTTATTGCCCAAGACAAAATTTTTCTTAACTAGTACATTTTAGCACCCAATGTGGTTGTCATACCAAACCTGGTGGATCCAGTATGGCAGAATGTCAAAAAGTCTGCCTCTACAACGTCACAGCAGACATGTAAAATCCACGACACTACAGACGCCTATACCCACCACTCATCTGGAGCATCTCGGCATGCTAACCATTATATCTTCTTGGCACCCGTGATCTACGAGGGTGAGTCAAATGAAAACCTTAAATTTGTAATAACAAATCGAAATTTCACGCCGTTATCCTGTACGTTGGTAAGCGTGCTGAAAACAGGGTGTAGAATGGCCTGTAAGTGGCAGCATAGTGCAGATGCAGTATCAGTATAAAGATGGCCACGCCACTTGCGACTTGCACCACGGAAGAACAGCGTTATGTTATTCATTTTTCGCGTAATGAAGGTGTGAATCCTTTTGGAATTCATCGACGAACGAAGGTTCAGTACGGTAACGTATGTCTGTCACAGCAACAAGTCTAAGAATGGAGTAGGAAGTTTGCAAATGGTGTGACTTCAGTGGGAGATGCTCCTCGTCCAGGTCAGGCATAACGAGTTGTGACTCCAAAGAACATTACAGCAGTTGAAGCCATAGTGAAGGAAAACCGCCGAGTGACACTGAATGACATTGCAGCATGTTTACAGATTAGTCATGGGTCATCACACCACACTGTGCATGATGTGCTCCAGTTTCACAAAGTGTCTGCAATATGGGTGCCACGACAGCTGACTCCTGAAATGAGAGAACGACGTGTTGATGCTTGTGAAGAACTTCTTCGGCGCTTTGAACGACAAGGTGATCGCTTCCTTGCAAGGATCGTTACTGGGGACGGAACCTGGGTTCACTTCCACCAACAGGAAAGGAAGAGAGCGAACCATTCCTCATCAACAAAACCAAAGAAGTTTCGAACAGAACCATCAGCAGGGAAGGTTAGGCTGACTCTTTTGGGACGAAAAAGGCGCTATTTTGGAGCATTACATGCCTAGAGGGACCACTGTCATCATACACAGGTCTCCTAAAAATCATCTGCGGCCTGCAATCAAATCAAAGCGACGTAGTTTTGCTGTCAGCAAGTGTCCTTTTGCAACATGACAATGCAAGGCCCCACACTGCCCGTACAACAGTTGCAACAATCACAGACCTGCATTTTGAATGTCTTCTTCATTCACCATACTCACCAGACCTTGCCCCAAGTGATTTCCATATGTTTGGACCACTCAAAGACGCAATGGGAGGAAAGAAGTTCCGTTCTGATAAAGAGGTACGCCACACGGTGCATGAGTGGTTGGTTGCGCGGACTACTAAAAGAATTTTTTTCTAAAGGAATTTATGCACTTTGTAAGTGCTGGAGGACTTGCATTGAACGTGGGGGAGATTATGTTGAAAAGTGATACAGCTTTGTACCACTTCTGCACAATAAATAATAATTAAAAAATATTTAAGGTTTTCATTTGACTCACTCTCGAATATGCCATAGTGAAAGGTTCAACACGAAGCATCAATAGAGATCTGTCACCTCCAGACAGAAAAAAAGTTATTCTCACAGTCCAAATTAAGTATATTAACCCTCCCCTCGCTCTCATAATAATAATAATAATAATAATAATAATAATAATAATAATAATAATAATTATTATTATTATTATTATTATAATTATTATAGTTGTTATTATTGTGTATATGTGTTTTTTAAATTTATTATTACTACTTCCCCCCCCCCCCCCCTGCACTATGGATCTCTGATGCATTCGAGCAGAAATGAGCAGATTACGTGTTTTATCAGAGCAGGACACACAACTGTCCCCAGACACTAAGTATCTAAGAAGGCATCCAGCATCGACATGTACAGAGCTCCAACACTAAAGTTAACATCTGTAGCCTTTATTTATATAATTAAAGTGTTGTGAATTTTTGCGCTCTGTACAGTGCAATGTGGGTTGTGACAGAAAGGCAATACTGAAATCTGCTACTGTTGCTCCCATAGGTGTTAAACCCGAGATAATTAAGTCTATCCTATCAGTCTGAATGCATTACAGGGTAGGTTTAAGGTATATAAAACAATTATCCACAAAATATCTCTGTGTGTAGTGACTATAAACAGATAATAATCATTGTATGATAAAATAACAATATTTCTTACAAACTTGTTTTATTTACCCTTCCATCCTAATATTCATATTCTTCTAATATCATTTTAAAAGTGTACAAAGTCATTGTAGATCAGTCACTAACGTAATCATAGAGTTAGAGTAGTCCCTTTACTATCATATCCTAACTGGCTAAGTAGGTAAGAATTTTAAGGAAGGAAAATACACATAATACAAAAAAATTGTTTTGTTTTTCCTCCTTCTCATCATCATCATCATTTAAGACTGATTATGCCTTTCAGCGTTCAGTCTGGAGCATAGCCCTCCTTATAAAATTCCTCTATGATCCCCTATTCAGTGCTAACATTGGTGCCTCTTCTGATGTTAAACCTATTACTTCAAAATCATTCTTAACCGAATCTAGGTACCTTCTCCTTGGTCTGCCCCGACTCCTCCTACCTTCTACTGCTGAACCCATGAGTCTCTTGGGTAACTTTGCTTCTCCCATGCATGTAACATGACCCCACCATCTAAGCCTGTTCGCCCTGACTGCTACATCTATAGAGTTCATTCTCAGTTTTTCTTTGATTTCCTCATTGTGGACACCCTCCTGCCATTGTTCCCATATACTAGTACCTGCAACAATCCTAGCTACTTTCATATCCGTAACCTCAACCTTGTTGATAAGGTAACCTGAATCCACCCAGCTTTCGCTCCCATACAACAAAGTTGGTCGAAAGATTGAAAGTTGCACAGATAACTTAGTCTTGGTAGTGACTTCCTTCCTGCAGAAGAGAGTAGATGGTAGCTGATCGCTCACTGCATTAGCTTTGCTACACCTCGCTTCCAGTTCTTTCACTATGTTGCCATCCTGTGAGAATATGCATCCTAAGTACTTGAAACCGTTCACCTGTTCTAACTTTGTTCCTCCTATTTGGCACTCAATCCGTCTATATGTCTTTCCCACTGACATTACTTCCGTTTTGGAGATGCTAATCTTCATACCATAGTCCTCACATTTCTGATCTAGCTCTGAAATATTACTTTGCAAACTTTCAATCGAATCTGCCATCACAACTAAGTCATCTGCATATGCAAGACTGCTTATTTTGTGTTCACATATCTTAATCTCACCCAGCCAGTCTATTGTTTTCAACATATGATCCATAAATAATATGAACAACAGTGGAGACAGGTTGCAGCCTTGTCTTACCCCTGAAACTACTCTGAACCATGAACTCAGTTTACCGTCAACTCTAACTGCTGCCTGACTATCCATGTAAAGACCTTTAATTGCTTGCAAAAGTTTACCTCCTATTCCATAATATCGTAGAACAGACAATAACTTCCTCCTAGGAACCCGGTCATATGCCTTTTCTAGATCTATAAAGCATAGATACAATTCCCTGTTCCACTCATAACACTTCTCCAATATTTGCCGTAAGCTAAAGATCTGGTCCTGATAACCTCTAAGAGGCCTAAACCCACACTGATTTTCATCCAGTTGGTCTTCAACTAAAACTCGCACTTTCCTTTCAACAATGCCTGAGAAGATTTTACCCACAACGCTGATTAAAGAGATACCTCTGTAGTTGTTACAATCTTTTCTGTTTCCATGTTTAAAGATTGGTGTGATTACTGCTTTTGTCCAGTCTGATGGAACCTGTCCCGACTCCCATGCCATTTCAATTATCCTGTGTAGCCATTTAAGACCTGACATTCCACTGTATTTCATGAGTTCCGACTTAATTTCATCCACCCCAGCTGCTTTATTGTACTGCAATCTATTGACCATTTTTCTCCACTTCCTCAAATGTGATCCTGTTTCCATCATCATTCCTATCCCATTCTACCTCGAAATCTGAAACATTAGTGATCGTATTTTCACCTACATTGAGCAACTCTTCAAAATATTCCCTCCATCTGCCCAAGGCATCCACAGGATTCACCAGAAGTTTTCCTGACCTGTCCAAAATACTTGTCATTTCCTTCTTACCTCCCTTTCGAAGACTGCTAATTACACTCCAGAATGGTTTTCCAGCAGCTTGACCCATAGTTTCCAACCTGTTTCCAAAGTCTTCCCAAGATTTCTTCTTGGATGCTGCAATTATCTGTTTGGCTTTGTTTCTTTCTTCAACATAACTTTCTCTGTCTACCTGAGTTCTAGTATGTAGCCATTTTTGATACGCCTTCTTTTTCCTTTTACAGGCTGCCTTGACTGTGTCATTCCACCAAGCTGTTTGCTTCATCCTACTTTTACACACTACTGTTCCAAGACATTCTTTAGCCACTTCTAGTACTGTGTCTCTGTACCTTGTCCATTCCTTTTCCAGTGACTGTAATTGACTACATTCAACTAACTGGTACCTTTCTGAGATCGCTGTTATGTACTTGTGCCTGATTTCCTTATCCTGAAGTTTCTCCACTCTTATCCTCCTACATATGGACCTGACCTCCTGCACTTTCTGCCTCACAATCCCGATTTCATTGCAGATTAAATAATGATCAGTGTCATCAAAGAATCCCCTGAATACACGTGTGTCCCTCACAGCCTTCCTGGATTCCTGATCTGTTATTATATAGTCAATGACAGGTCTGGTTCCCCCGCTTTCCCAAGTATATGTATATATACTATATGTATATATATAAGTATTATGTTTAAAAAAGGAGTTTGTGATTACTAAGCCCATACTGGCACAGAAATCCAAGAGTTGTTTCCCGTTCCTGTTGGCCTCCATATCCTCTCCAAATTTAGCCATAACCTTTTCATACCCATCTGTTCGATTTCCAATCCTGGCGTTTAAATCACTCATGAGCAGAACACTGTCCTTGTCCTTTACTCTAACAACTACATCACTGAGTGCCTCATAAAAACTATCCATCTTATCTTGATCTGTCCCTTCACAATGCGAATATACTGCCACTATCCTAATTTTCTTGCTAGACACTGTCAAATCTATCCACATCAGTCGTTCGTTTACATACCTTATTGCAACTACACTGGCTTCCATTTCTTTCCTGATGTAAAGCCCTACACCCCATTGTGCTATTGCTGCTTTGACTCCTGACAGGTAGACCTTATATTCTCCCACTTCCTCTTCTTTCTCACCCCTTACCCGAATGTCACTAACAGCTAAAACGTCCAGCCCCAACTTACTTGCAGCCTCTGCCAGCTCTACCTTATTCCCGGAGTAGCCCCCATTGATATTAATAGCTCCCCATCTCATTACCATTTGTTTGCCAAGTCGTATCTTAGGAGTCCCTGGTTTGTCAGTTAGAGGTGGGACTCCGTCACCTCAAAAGGTCCGAGGCATTTTGCTCTGATTGTTGCCAACATCATATTTAAAGTACCAGGGAAGCAGGTTGCTAGTCTTACTCTCCCCGAGTCCCATTGGGTTTTACCCCTAACGGCTGAGGGACTAACCGGTGGATTTGGTAGTCTTTGCTGTATGAGCACAAAGGTGACCACGACTCAGAATATGTCCGAGATGCCCAGCCTTATTCCAAAGTAACTAGTATCCCGACTGTTGGGACCTCTTACTTGGCCACTCATACGTTGCCCGTGGTTCATGAACTAGGACATCACTACAGGAACCCACACCATGAACCACCTTTTGTTTTTCCCAGTTACAAAAATCACAGCACAGTTCAATAGGAGGAGATGCGCCAATCTGACAGTCTCCATTCAAATCATAATGCTTATAACAATAATCCTACTTACAAATAAGTGCATAATTCTGAAACACTTAAGGTAACTTTTGAAAGGGCATCAGTTATTTAGGAAGCAAGTAATAGTAAATTGCATTCACATTACTACGCTCTTCTATAAGTTTTTTTATATAAATTTAGAAAAAGCAGGTTACACACATTTATAGTCTTCAGGCACTCAAACAAGTAATAAAGATTAGCATACACTCTCTCTCCTTGAATTTACAGTCTTCCAGTTGCGGAAAAACTTGTTCCAGAGCATTTAGGGTGACTGGGCTTAGAAGTGTTCTTGAAAACACCAATGTCTTGCAGTCCATATTTCTCTTTTAGCAGTTACCTAATGGATGAGCTCAAAGTACTGAAAGATGCTCCAGTGTTCAGAACCTGCAGTTAATGCTCATTACCATTGCTTAAATTAACAACTAATATTATCTTTCTGTGTTTATCAGATTTGGTGTCAAGTATCATAACTTTACTCATTTTCAACTGTATGTTTGAACTATGGGGACAGCATGAGAGACAGTTATGAGCTGGCTGTAGACCCCAGTGTATATTTGTTTTATACCCTAAACAGAGATGGCATAGCTACAGCTTTGTTTGTATTTTAAAACTGCATGCTCTGCTGTGAATGATTTTTATTAACAATAGCTGAAAAAGCATTCTCCTAGTTGCATAAGAATTCTCAAAGGGTGAATATGTCGAAATATGCAGCAGAAAATTAACTACCCTCCTCAATGCAGCCATAATGTAAGTATTTTGGTAATGATGACCACAGCACCAGAATATACTAATATACAGAGTGGGCCATATGAAGTTTCGGATGAGATTATCTCGAAAACTATACCTCAGGTAAAAACAGTGGATAAGACAAGTTCGTGAGCTCAAAGGGGGACATCAATACTACACGTGACCCCTTGGGTGTGGCGGGGGGCAACTTTTAAATCTTAAATAGAAACGCCGGCCGGAGTGGCCGAGAGGTTCTAGGCTCTACAGTGTGGAACCGCGCGACCCCTACGGTCGCAGGTTCAAATCTTGCATCGGGCATGGATGTGTGTAATGTCCTTAGGTTAGTTAGGTTCAAGTAGTCCTAAGTTCTAGGGGACTAATGACCTCAGAAGTTAAGTCCCATAGTGTTCAGAGCCATATGAACCATTTTTAAATAAAGAAACACCCGTTTTTTATTGCAGATTCGGATTCTCCATAAAAAGTAATCAAGTTTCGCCTGAAACATTTTTTAAACCATTGACAGATGGCGATGAAATGAAGAAAAATTAAAATTGGGGAAGAAATCCGATTTATTTAGAATGATCAGAGAAGGACGCATCAAATCGATACAAAATGTGACAAGTTTCGCAGACGATTGACTTTACACATTGAAACAAATGGGGATAATTTTGAACAATTTCTTCCTGGCTAATTTAATTAAGTATCCCAAATTGTGAGAGGCAAGGGGACTCACACTAATGAAGCACCCCATGGGAACATCATTTTACTACATCCATGTCGTTGATCCTGGGTAATGCTACAGGTAGGATACAGTACATTTTGTACAAAAATAGCTTAATTTGGCGTAACGAAAGAATTAGTGCATATATTTTTATCGATTTCATGCATCTTTCTCGGATAATTCTAAATAAGAGTTGTTCTCAAATTTTACTTTTTTTCTCGATTTCAGCGCCATCTGTCAATGATTTAAAAAATGTTTCAGACTAAACTTGATTACTTTTTTTATGGAGAATGCAAATCTGCAATAAAAAATGGATGTTTCCATTTAAGATTTAAAAGTTCCCCGACCACATCCAAGGGGTCATTTGATGTCCCCCTTTGAGCTTACGAACTTGTCTTACCCACTATTTTTACCTGAGGTATAGTTTTCGAGATAATCTCATCCGAAACTTTAGATGGACCACCCTGTATGTATAGCTCGTTATTGGTATTTATTTTTCGTGCAGGTAAGGCAAACCGATCACAGCCACTTGATAGGAAAACAATACTGTTTAACTCATTGGCTTATACAGCTGGCTCACAGCTGGCCACAGGTTTCAAGTCCATTATTACATGGGTGACTGTGAGACGGGCCAAACAGCTGTAGCTTCTTTTTCTCTCTTAGTAGATGGCATGACACGTTGTATGCCGTTGGAAATCTGTTCAAATTCATCTGTTCAGTGGTGTAGAGCACATACGATTTCTTTCAATGTTTTGCAAATTATAATAAATCATTTTCACGTTTTGCTAGGTTTATCTGCCCCCAGTTCCATCAAGAAAACACCCTCCAGAAAGTGTGTAGTGTTCAAAGCAAGGAAGATGAATAGTGATACATTTTATGTGTGTGAGAAATGTCTAATGGCGTTGCACATGCCTCTATTTTTCTGGGTATGCCACACCAAGAAAAACTTCTAAAACAGTATTATCTTCATACCTCATCAGCTCAATATATGGTAAGGGTAGATTTATAAAGAATGCATACCAAAAAGGTGTATAATTTTGAGAAAAGTGTGTAAGACAAAATACGTTGATTTTAGTACATTTAAATAGTAAATATAGAATCGACAACAAGGAAAAATATTAGTAAGTCAATGGGTTATTTGAACATACAGTTCAAACAGCCATAACAATAAAGGTTTTAGTGTGTGACTGATGTCAGATCCTGAATTCTACCCAGTGGTGGTTTCCGAAAATCTTTGCTATACTGGTACGAATTTTACATTATTCATGGATGAGTGTGTTTGTCTACATGATACTTCAATAAAAATCACTGCCATGTTCAGTGGAAGTCCTAAACCTCTTCAATGATATTAGATGATCATATCATCTCTGCAGGGGGACTGCCCATGGACAGTTGAACTTTTTATCAACAGAGGGTGCACTCATGTCTAGTACCAAAGGTTTAAAAATTTAATGTATGCCAGTTATGCGATTCAGCACGTTCTAGACAAACGACAAAACTGGCAGCCATATGTGTACAGATTCTACTGAAAATATGAACCAATATGATGACATTAGCGTGCAAAACTCTGAAACAGTTGGATGAAAGCCGCAGAACTACGTTCTTACACCACTGGCCATTAAAACTGCTACGCCAAGAAGAATGATAAACGGGTATTCATTGGACAAATATATTATACTAGAACTGACATGTGATTACATTTTCACGCAATTTCGGTCCATAGATCCTGAGAAATCAATACCCAGAACAACCACCTCTGGCCGTAATAACGGCCTTGATACGCCTGGGCATTGAGTCAAACAGAGCTTGGATGGCGTGTACAGGTACAGCTGCCCATGCAGCTTCAACACGATACCACAGTTCATCAAGAGTAGTGACTGGCGTGTTGTGACGTGCCAGTTGCTCGGCTACCATTGACCAGACGTTTTCAATTGGTGAGAGGTCTGGAGAATGTGCTGGCCAGAGCAGCAGTCGAGCATTTTCTGTATCCAGAAAGGCCTGTACAGGACCTGCAACATGCGGTCATGCATTATCCTGCTGAAATATAGGGTTTCGCGGGGATCGAATGAAGGGTAGAACCACGCGTCGTAACACATCCGAAATGTAACGTCCACTGTTCAAAGTGCCGTCAATGCGAACAAGAGGTGACCGAGACGTGTAACCAATGGCACCCCACACCACTATAGCGATGACAAATGCACGCTTCCAATGTGCGTTCACCGCGATGTCGCCAAACACGGATGCGACCATCATGATGCTGTAAACAGAACCTGGATTCATCCGAAAAATGACGTTTTGCCATTTTTACCACCATAGTCTCAGAATTTTCAGTTGGTACAACCTGTGTTCCAATTCTAAACGTTAAAACAGTTAATGATACTTCAGCTGCCGATATCTTGTGATACGAATCTGAACGATCATCTTGTATTTCAACAGAACTGAACCCCCCCCCCCCCCCCGAATAAAAAGCCATCTATGCCCCTAGCTGTAATGGATCAGTATGGAATGCACCAATGCTCAACATTCTCGGGGGTGAAGGCAAGTAAAGTGGAAATTTGAACAGAATGATGAGAACCCATACGTGGATGCATTTTAACCCTCATACAATATACAAATAAATGTATGGATAGTCTTTCACAAATTAATGGGAGGTGTAAACGAACTGTACATCAAACAATAAAAATGAAACTAATTGATGTTCATAATTATGAGCTACCAAATACAGATAAAAAGAAGGGTCTGAACAGGCCCTGAAGGCCCAATGGTACTGACTGGCCGCCATATCATCCTCAACCCGTAATCATCACTGGATGTGTTTATGGAGGGCATGTGTTCAGCACACTGCACTCTTTGTCATGACCAGAACCACTACTTTCCAATCAACTAGCTCCTGAACTGGCCTCACAAGGACTGACTACACCTCATTTTCCAACAGCACACAGGATACCCATTATTAAAATGGTGGATCCAAGGAAGTAGAAATTTAATTTTGGTCATTTTGTAAGTATATCAAGATACAAGAACACATTGAAGAAATCATACGTACCGAACTTCGACAGAGGTATTTAAGGTTTCCAAAGTGCGACAAACAAACCCTACAACTTGCATCTTAAAGCATAACAGTTGCAGTGAAATACCTGGTAGTTTTAGAAAGAGAAGCTGTGAACTAGATGTATTTCTCATAGAGTATGTGATAAAACAATGAAGGGATAGAGACCTGGCTAAACGGCTTGGCTTCCCTTCATTACACAACAGCTGGGTGAATGTTAAAGAGGTGGTATATAACATGGCATGTAAACCTCCAACCATTCAGTAGCATACTGTGTCTTGTAGGATGTGCGTTGCTTGTGGATGCGTTGATATCCCTCACCTTTAGAATTAAACATTTCCTCATATAACAATTGTGGACTTGGAACAAAGCTGGAAAAGCAGCTACTATTTGCTGATAAGGGATAATTAATCAGTTGGATGAGGCTTGCAAAGCGCAAAATACAGCATATGCTGCAAATAAAGTTTAGCAGAACATCACACTGCAATTCAAATTTTAGCTGATAAAAACCAAGCAGATTTGTGCAAGATGGGACACTGGTATAGGTATAGGGTATTGCAGCATTTGCAGTTGATAAAACAATGTTCACCAAACTTCAGTTGGATACTGGGATAAACTTCCAATAAGGTTATGAGTGACCACTTAAGAAGATGAAGAAGAAAACTCAAAGTAGTTTAAAAAATTGCACCCAACCATCATTGCCAGCAGCTACAAGTATCCTGAAACAGAAAGAAGAATAAACTCATCTCCTTCCGTCCAAACAGGCCTCGGAAAGCCCAACGGTACCGACCGAGCGTCGTGCCATCCTCAACTGACAGGCGTCACTGGATGTGGGTCTGGAGAGGCATGTGGTCAGCACATCGCTCTTCCAGCCGCAGTCAGTTTTCGTGACCGGAGCCGCTACTTCTCAGTCAAGTAGCTCTTCAATTGGCCTCACAAGGGATGAGTGCACTCTGCTTGCCAACAGAGCTCGGGAGACCTGAACAGTCACCCATCCAAGTGCTAGACAAGACAGACAGCCCTTAACTTCGTTGATATGACGGGAACGGCATTACCACTGTGGCAAGGTCGTTGGCAGTAAGAAGAACAGAAGGGGCTAAAGCACCTCTGCCAGTATGCAACAGATTGTATTGTATTGTATGTTAACCGGGGGCCTAGAAACGACGGAGAGGCTCCGTCCCCGCTGCAGCCGCAGTGGTCCGCAACCCCACGGCGACTACCGCAGTCCACTTCACCCCTCCGCCGGCTCCCACCGAACCCAGGGTTATTGTGCGGTTGGGCCCACAGTGGACCTCCCCTCCCCACCCCCCCTCCCCCAGGGAACGTCTTACACCAGACGAGTGTAACCCCTATCTTTGCTGATTGCGTGGTAGAGTAATGGTGGTGTACGCGTACGTGGAGAATCGCCGACATAGTGTACCTGAGGCGGGGCAAGGGAAACCAGCCCGCCTTCGCCGAGGCAGATGGAAAACCGCCTAAAAACCATCCACAGACTGGTCAGCTCACCAGACCTCGACGCAAGTTCGCCAGGCGGGGATCAGGCGCTCCTTCCCACTCCGGAAAGCTGTGCATCAGACTGCAAGGCTAACGGGGCGGGCCTGCAACAGATTGGGTGGAGTTATCTCATTCCTAATTCCTGCACTGGTATGACTTTCAGCAATTGGACTTTTAGCTGAGGGAGCATCGGCCATTGCCCAAACAGTGAAAAATCCATAAAGCGCTCAAGGACACTTGATAGGCGATTCCTACTGGGAAAGGACTAAATTTATATCATCTCACAAAAGTGCTTGGACAGTTCATAAAAAAGATCTTCCAGCTATAATACTTGATAGAATACTTACAGTAATACATATCCTATTAAATTCGTAAAAACATTTCGCATTTGAAGATTTCAAATGGTTCAAATGGCTCTGAGCACTATGGGACTTAATATCTGAGGTCATCAGTCCCCTAAAACTTAGAACTACTTAAACCGAACTAACCTAAGGACAACACACACACCCATGCCCGAGGCAGGATTCGAACCTGCGACCGTAGTGGTCGCGCGGTTCCAGACTGAAGCGCCTAGAACCGCTCGGCCACCAACAGCCGGCTTGAAGATTTCGTGGAGTGTTAGCGCAATACAATGCCTAAGATAATATGGAAATTTAAAGAACACAGGATTGTAAATTTAGATGATGAGAACGTCCTGGAAGTTACTGGGTCGCATATGTTAGACAAGAACAGGATAATGTCAATTAGTTTGATTCATTTGGAAACATATGTCTGCCTGATGAACTGTGCTGTTTTCAACAAACATGTGACGCCACCAGAACTTCAATACATATCTGTGTGGACATTTATGCCTCATGTTTCTCCTTGTAACTGCATAGAAAGCAACACACTGCAGAGCGATGCATCAGTTGAGGTTTTAGATGTGATACCATATACTCTGACTTTAAAACAACGATCGTCAGGTCAATGAGCGAATGACTTTCCCTCAGTTTATTTAAGCAAGGTGGAATGGAGCATGGCTCTAATTTGGCTGGAACCATACAAGCGCATTCCTATTATCACTGAGGAAAACAATAAACTAGAGGTAGGTGTGTGAATAGGGAAGAATGTGGATAATGCGGAAACGTCTAGCCTGTAGAGTGCAGCACTCTAGCAGAGTTGCAGGAAATTGTTGCAGAAGTTCTCATTCGTCACGATTAGGGGTCTAACAGTCTTGGAAACATTGATAACTATTCAGTTTACATTTGCAACTTCTCTAAACCTTTTTAGAAGTAAGTTCTCGGTATTAAATTTGTCGACTTATATTGCAGTTATCTTTTTTCAATCAGGTAGCCTACAGTTTCTTAGAATCATCTACCGAAATGTAATATAGTTTGTGTGTGGGTAAAACGGAAGCATACATAATTTGACATTTTGGAAACGTTTACACAATGCCTACATCGAATAAATCACTTTTAACTCGTTTTTCGTGTATTTTTAGATGACATGGAGCAAGTTGATCAGGAGACACGGGCTATATTGAAGAAGTGGGATGCTAAAAACATGAGTAAGTCTATAACAGCGTTAAGGGAAAAGCAGATGTGGTTAAGATGAGCAGTAATAGCGTTCATTGTTCCTCAGACAACACTTCAAAGAGTTGTGCATAGTGAAGTGGCACCTGAAGAAAGTGGTTGTTTAGAAGTTGGTCATACGCCTGTACTTGCTTACGCTATTGAGAAACAGTTGAGTATCTTGTTGAAATGGATAGTAGCTTCTGTGGCCTCGCCAGTTTAGAGGCCAAGAGACTGGCTTATGGGGACCTCATTCTCGAGAGCAAACATCTTCAACATAGAAGCTACTGACAATTTTTTCCATATTTTGGAAGTTGGACAGCACATGTGATTGGAATGAAAGATTAAAGTCAAATAGGTACCATAACATCAGCACAGTGAGGATCCCTGTTGACTGCGATAAGTTATGAGTGCTGGAGGTACTTTCATACCACTAATGATGATCTTTCTCAGGAAGAACAAGACTGGTACTCTACTGTAAGGAGCACTACCTGGAAAAATCGGAAAATTCTATCCATCAGGCTCGATTCAAAAGGAGCTCTTCGCTAATGGTTTGATAATTTCATTTCTAAGGCACATCCTTCATAATAGACTTCTGTGTTGCTAATTCTCGATGAGTATAAAGGTCGCACCGGGAATCTTCAAATTACAGAACGCGCAATGGAGAACAGTGTTACAGTCGTGAAAATACTGACTCACACCTCTCATAAAACTTAACCCCTCGATAACAGTCCGATGGGCACTCTCAAAACCTATTATGCTGACTATGGCTGCCAGTGGTTGTGGCATAGCAACCAGCCGTTAGGTCCCAATGATACACCTCAGTTGTTTGGTGTAATTGTACTTGAATTACGTAATTATTACAGCACCTCACATTAACATCTCGACACCAGCAATATTCTACTGTGTTTCTGTAAAATAGTTATTTCTGTGACAACATTCAGATTTGATTTCATTAATGTAGAGGTATTTCGATACATCGATATGTATATGTTGGAATGATATTATTCTTATGTGTATTCTTTCTTTTGTGACTATGATGTTTGACGTACTTGTAACTCTGATTTTTGGGCGCGTAAGCAGTAATTAGAGAGTCAAGCTTTGGTCGTCATGTTAAAAAGACGCAAATTGTAGTCAGTTTATGAAATGTGAACTTTAACAGTGAGGAAGATATTTTCAAGTATGTTTTATATTGTGAAGTGATGTTTTGGAACGCGTTACCTGATATTGCAACAAAAGTACACTCCTGGAAATGGAAAAAAGAACACATTGACACCGGTGTGTCAGACCCACCACACTTGCTCCGGACACTGCGAGAGGGCTGTACAAGCAATGATCACACGCACGGCACAGCGGACACACCAGGAACCGCGGTGTTGGCCGTCGAATGGCGCTATCTGCGCAGCATTTGTGCACCGCCGCCGTCAGTGTCAGCCAGTTTGCCGTGGCATACGGAGCTCCATCGCAGTATTTAACACTGGTAGCATGCCGCGACAGCGTGGACGTGAACCGTATGTGCAGCTGACGGACTTTGAGAGAGGGCGTATAGTGGGCATGCGGGAGGCCAGGTGGACGTACCGCCGAATTGCTCAACACGTGGGGCGTGAGATCTCCACAGTACATCGATGTTGTCGCCAGTGGTCGGCGGAAGATGCACGTGCCCGCCGACCTGGGACCGGACCGCAGCGACGCACGGATGCACGCCAAGACCGTAGGATCCTACGCAGTGCCGTAGGGGACCGCACCGCCACTTCCCAGCAAATTAGGGACACTGTTGTTCCTGGGGTATCGGCGAGGACCATTCGCAACCGTCTCCATGAAGCTGGGCTACGGTCCCGCACACCGTTAGGCCGTCTTCCGCTCACGCCCCAACATCGTGCAGCCTGCCTCCAGTGGTGTCGCGACAGGCGTGAATGGAGGGACGAATGGAGACGTGTCGTCTTCAGCGATGAGAGTCGCTTCTGCCTTGGTGCCAATGATGGTCGTATGCGTGTTTGGCGCCGTGCAGGTGAGCGCCACAATCAGGACTACATACGACCGAGGCACACAGGGCCAACACCCGGCATCATGGTGTGGGGAACGATCTCCTACACTGGCCGTACACCTCTGGTGATCGTCGAGGGGACACTGAATAGTGCACGGTACATCCAAACCGTCATCGAACCCATCGTTCTACCATTCCTAGACCGGCAAGGGAACTTGCTGTTCCAACAGGACAATGCACGTCCGCATGTATCCCGTGCCACCCAACGTGCTCTAGAAGGTGTAAGTCAACTACCCTGGCCAGCAAGATCTCCGGATCTGTCCCCCATTGAGCATGTTTGGGACTGGATGAAGCGTCGTCTCACGCGGTCTGCACGTCCAGCACGAACGCTGGTCCAACTGAGGCGCCAGGTGGAAATGGCATGGCAAGCCGTTCCACAGGACTACATCCAGCATCTCTACGATCGTCTCCATGGGAGAATAGCAGCCTGCATTTCTGCGAAAGGTGGATATACACTGTACTAGTGCCGACATTGTACATGCTCTGTTGCCTGTGTCTATGTGCCTGTGGTTCTGTCAGTGTGATCATGTGATGTATCTGACCCCAGGAATGTGTCAATAAAGTTTCCCCTTCCTGGGACAATGAATTCATGGTGTTCTTATTTCAATTTCCAGGAGTGTAATAAAAAAAGAAGTGTAACTTAAATCCGGAGTGCGGATTACTTTGTTATACCACCATTGTCCTAACTAGCAAAAGTTTAATCTTCAAGAATGGTTCATGAAACACATCTATAAAACTTTTGAATATCACAGAATAACACCTAGGCCTCTTTGCATCCGAGCTAGGAATCATCACTACCTAGATTTTCGACGATTGAGCCATGAGTTCACAACGAGACCAGCGTGGGAAACACGAAAAGATGAGTGCCTAGTTTATCCATTATTTCAAGAACTGACTTTATTAACTGTGCTCTAATGACTCCTGCCACATAATATAACTTTGTTGTTGCCCGAAAATGCAATATTTAGCAGCGTAAGCAACGCTACAATCATAATTAATTTTTGACCTTTTTTGTGGCAGGGTTGGGAATGCCTACCTGCACTGTAAGACTGGGTGTATTGCGGCGAAAAGATTTTTGGAAATTGGAATTTTCACATGTGACAGGCATGCTTTTAGAGAAGTCGACTTAATCGCTGTCACACTGGCTTTAGCTATTCAGTCTCCATAAACACCACTGTCATTAGATGGAGCCGGAAAATTGAGAGTAAAATCCATAAAACTGATGGGAATCCAGCCTCCACAGTGTGGTGTTGACTGGAACCGTAGGAAAAGGAAATTACATTAACACATGGCACATTTATTAATACTCTCGTAGCTTTTAACAAGTTTCCAGCACATACTCGGTAAAACAAGTTCTCTTAAAATTCACACACAATCCAAACAGTTAACAAATTAATAAAGTTGAACCATGACGGTTATTCAGTACAGGGATCCAGAAGCGAGCAAATTTTCAGTATTGCTTGATAATCAAACCTGACAATTACTTAGTAGGAACCTAACTGAGTTTTTTACTTAAATTATTTTAAGGGGCATAAGAATTATTCACTTTACAAGGAAACCCAGACACGATAATTAGCTCAAATTATTAAGGTAAAATAGTTTTTTGACAGCTTACTCTGCACAAATTCCTCCAAAATGTAGAACTTAAAAAATACAATATTAAAGGTTCACATCCATGTTTCAGACAATTATGGAAGATTGTACTTTCAGCTGAAACACTACAAGGACAACAGTAAGTTGTACAGAGCTCTAACTCACAGATAAACATTCGGAATGGCTAGATGTAGCATCGACTAGTGAACACAGAACAGAAGTAAGTTTTTTGATGGTCCCCTGCATTTTGAGTAGCCTCTTTAGGTTTGAGGAGCTGTGTCCTTACATGCAGTATTTATATCATCAACCTTCGATATTTTTCACATGACAATTGGGATACAATATGTCATAGTGCCTAGGCCAGTGTTAGAAACACACACTACAAAGTTTACTGATGCATCTGACCTACACAAGCTTATTATTAACTAAGAAATTAGCGAGCATACACTACACACATTTAACGAAATATCTATAATAACACACGGAAGGCGGATACCATTGAACAGATTGAATCAGGCAAATTCCTCTGGAATGAGGTGTATACAAGAAGGTATCTAATCTCTAGAGCTCACGTAGCACATGAAATATATACGAACAGTTTTGTGAGCAAGTAGCAGTACACCAAAAGAGTGGAAAATAATGAAATGGTGACACGGCCATCAGTGTACAGTACCTGACGGAAATAAATGTGTGTCACTGTCACGACATCCAATTTATATGCATCCGGCTTATTCACATTCCATAAGTGCACAGTTTGCTCCTGCCAAGAACAAACAATGCGACATACCACGATCCCTTTCGGAAAGGCAGAGCGAATTAAATACACAGTCCATCCGTGTACGGCGTTCCTTCACAGTCAGTGACAACTTGCTGCTTACTTGCAATGCTGATTCCAACCAGCTGTCAGTGTCACTTTTTTCCCGCAATGCACCCGCGCAGATAAAGCCTTCTCTCTGTCAGGGAGGCCACAAGCAGCATCGATAAGGAGCGTGGCGAAGTTAGAATAACAGTTGCGGTGTTGCCAGCTTAGGGCAGAGTTCTGAACACGGCACATACTCTCCTCCGCTATACGGCAACCTGCCAAAAGAAGTCCGGAATCAACTCCGAGGACTGGGCTTCACATTGAGTTAGATACGCCTGGTTCTCCTTCCCTGTCAGGAGCTCCTTCAAACGGACGATCACTGGTGTTAAAAAATATTAAATTTTAATGGGTCCGTGGAATCTGGGCAACAATTTTTTTATTTCTTTGACGCCTTGCTCACTTCTTGGAAATTCTGACAAATAACGTGTCCCAAATTACGGAGCTGTTGGCCGCCACCCTCACTGTACCTCGTGGCTTCTTACCTAGCCTTCTGGTTATTCCTCTTCACTTTCCTCCACTGTGGAATCATCTGCTTAGCACCCTTCCTTTCAGGCAATAGGTACTCAATGGACCATAAATTGCATAGCGGAACTACGATTTGGTAATCCAGGAGCGAGAGCATAGGTATGGAATGATGGCTTTTGTGCCACACGGCTCTGAATGCCATGATTAACCAGGAAAGTGAGCAAACACGTCCACTTTGATATGCTATAAGGGCAGATCGGAGATTCTGTCAATAATTTCCGCACATGAGGGGTTTGCATGGCATAGTGGTGATGTGCCGTATACCCATTCCAAGACATTACTGCTTGGATTGGTGTGCTGTGAATACAGTCGCATTGTCGGCAAATATGGACTGCGAGCGGGAGGGGGTGCAAAGGTGCCAGATATACCCTGCAATATCTGAATGACGATTTGTGTCGTTGGCCTTCCAGCTGGTAACAACCATCCAGACCTGATAAACGCACTTCTTGTCTGTCTTATATGTATGTAGAGGCCCGACAAAATCAATGTAAATCTATTGGAATGGCCTGTCTACTGTGTTGGAAGCTAAATATCCAACCCTTCTATCCTGGCTGGGTTTGCTCATAACATACACCTCACAACTGCGTATTCCCTTTTGAATCTAATTATCCGCCCACAGTCATTTGTCTGATCTCTTCCCTTGTCTTTTACACCCACCGGTGATTCACGAAAATGTCTGAACAGTAATGAAAGAAGTTTCCTAGGCACAACTACCTTCAGATCAACCTTACTATTCACCTTATAGCAAACCGCCTCTTCTTTCAACACATAGGACTTCACATTCTCCCCACCTAGGAGCCTTTCTTTAATTCTCTTAAGACGTTCAGCAGAGTCCTGAAATTCTCTGTAAGTGCGGGATCTTTGTGAGGTCAGGAGCCACTATAGTATTCACACTATAATCGTTCTGTTGCTGTTCGTCTCTTGTCCCTTTCGCTATACTCTAAACATGTGGGTCAGACCATCAGCAGTCATACTCTCAGAGCCTTGTATATTACTCGCTTCAAACTTGAATGTTAATATCCTGGCCCCCCATCTGGCTATGTAATCAGTCTTTCTGGGGCTCTCCTACACCAAACTAAGTACCTGGTTGTCCATTTAGAGGCTGAATTGCCTATGTAGCGTCTAAATTTCTCCATACTGAACAATACAGCTGAAGCTTCTAACTTATAGATGGAATATAGTTTCTCTAAATGATTTAAGTCTCTGGAGGCTTAGGCAGTAGCCTCTTTGACTCCTTCCAGTTCTTGTAGCAGGACCATTCCCACTCCCAGAGATGATGCAACTGTCTATAAGATAAATTTCCTATTGAAGTCAGGCAAGGCTAATACTGGCGTTGACTGCACAGCTTTCTTCAATGGTGCAAATGAATCTTTCTGGGTCGAACCCCACACAAACTAGCATCCCTTCGTCTTGAGTCCGTTGAGGAGTGCTGCCTTCTCCGTGAATCCGTAAATAAATTTCCTGAAAAAATTGGCCATCTCAGCAAGTCTTGTCACTACCTTCACATTTCGTGACTGGAAATACTGTGTGATTGCGTCAGCTCTTTCCAGAGCCATGGAAATTCCTTCGCCGAAGACTATATATGCTGAAAACTTCATGGTAGAACAAGCAAAAACCTCCCTTTATAACGTAAGCCCTGAACCTCAACTTACGCAAAACTTCTCTTAGGTGTCGATCATGTTCGAGTTACTGTATATACCCGATCATGAGGATAATGATAGAGATAATGACAACTGATATCAAATAACACTACTCCATTAACTACGGGAGAACGCCTGCGCCTGTAGCCAACCCAAATGGGACGTAGTAAATTCAAATACGTTTCAATTTGTCGTGCAGCTACATACTTCGATTCTTCTTCTAATGCAATTTGATTGTATGCTTGATTAAGATCTAACGCGGTAAATATTTTGCTCCTTTTTCTTTTTTCTTTTTTTTCTGAGTCATCAGTCTTCTGACTGGTTTGATGCGGCCCGCAACGAATTCCTCTCCTGTGCCAAACTCTTCATCTCAGAGTAGCACTTGCACTCAATTATTTGCTGGATGTATTCCAATCTCTGCCTTCCTCTACAGTTTTTGCCCTCTACAGCTGCCTCTAGTACCATGGAGGTCCTTCCCTGATGTCTTAACAGATGTTCTATCATCCTGTACCTTTTTTTTGTTAGCGTTTTCCACATATCCCTTTCCCCCAGATTCTGCGAAGAACCTCTTCACTTCTTATCTTATCAGTCCATCTAATTTTCAACAGTCGTCTGCAGTACCACATGCCAAATGCTTCGATTCTCTTATGTTCCGGTTTTCCCACAGTCCATGTTTCACTACCATTAATGCTGTGCTCCAAACATACGTTCTGAGAACGTTCTTCCTCAAATTAAGGTCTATGTTTGATACTAGCAGACTTCTATTGGCCAGGAATGCCATTTTTGTCAGTGCTAGTCTGCTTTTAATGTCCTCCTTGCTCTGTCCGTCATTGGTTATTTTGCTGCGCAGGAAGTAGAATTCCTTAACTTCATCTACTTCGTGACCATAATTCCCGAAGTTAAGTTTCTCGCTGTTCTCATTTCTGCTACTTCTCATTACTTTCGTCTTTCTTCGATTTACTCTCAATGTATACTCTGTACTCATTAGAATGTTCATTCCATTCAGGAGATCCTGTAATTCCGAAGAGGAATTCTTTCACTCAGGATAGCAATGTTATCAGTGAATCGTATCATTGATATCCTTTCACATTGAATTTTAATTCCACTCCTGAATCTTTCTTTTATTTCCATCATTGCTTCTTCAATGTACAGATTGAACAATAAGGGCGAAACACTTCATCCCTGCCTTACACCCCTTTTAATCAGAGCACTTCGTTCTTGGTCGTCCATTTTTATTATTTCCTCTTGGCTCATGTAATATTGTGTATTACCCGTCTTCCCCAATAGCTTACCCGTATTTTTCCCAGAATTTCGGACATTTGCACCATTTTATATTCTCGAACGTTTTTCCCAGGTCCACAAATCCTATGAACGTGTTTATCAATGGCAATGCAGAACTACCTCTGTGCCTGCCGCTGTGGCCGAGCGCTGCTGCTATGGTCGTAGGTTCGAATCCTGCCTCGGGCATGGATGTGTGTGATGTCCTTAGGTTAGTTAGGTTTAAGCAGTTCTAAGTCTAGCGGACTGATGAACTCAGATGTTAAGTCCCGTAGTGCCTAGAGCCATTTGAACCATTTGAAATACCTCTGTGGTGTGATAATTCTCGCACTTTCAACTCTTGTAGTCTTCGGAGTTGTGTGGATGATATTTATACGAAAGACAGATGGTATGTCGCTAGATTCATACATTCTACATATCAACGTTAACAGTCGTTTTGTTGCCACTTTCCCGAATGACTTTAGAAATTCTGATGGAATGTTATCTATCCCTTCAGTCTTATTAAGTCCTCCAAAGATCTCTTAAATTCTGAATCTAATACTGTATCCCATATCTCTTCTAAATCGAGTGCTGTTTCTTCTTCTATCGCATCAGACAAATCTTTCCCCTCATAGAGGCATCCAATGTACTGTTTCCACCTATCCGCTCTCTCCTCTGCATTTAACAGTGGAATTCCCGTTGCACTCTTAATATTACTACCCTTACTTTTAATTTCACCGAAGATTGTTTTGAATTACCTGTATGCTGAGCCAGTCCTTCCGACAATCATTGCTTTTGCGATTTCTTCACATTTTTCATGCAGCCATTTCGTCTTAGCTTCCCTGCACTTCCTATTTATTTCATTTCTCAGTGACTTGTATTTCTGTATTCCTGAATTTCCCTGAACATTTTTGTACTGTTTTCTTTCATGGATCAACTGAAATATTTCTCCTGATACTCATGGTTTCTTAGCAGTTACTTTCTTTGTAGATATTTTTTTTCCATATTCTGTGATTGCCCTGTTTATAGATGTCCATTCCCCTTCAACTGTACTGCCTTCTGAGCTATTCCTTGTTGTTGTATCTATAGCATTAGAGAACATCAAGCGTATGTCGTCATTCCTTAGTACTTCCGTATCCCACTTTTTTGCTCCCTTATACCATCTAAAACATGAAGTTTAGCATAGGTATATATCGCTGTATCACCTTATTTAAGTCTCTATAGTCCACAAATGTACCGAGCGAGGTGGCGCAGTGGTTAGCACACTGGACTCGCATTCGGGAGGACGACGGTTCAATCCCGTCTCCGGCCATCCTGATTTAGGTTTTCCGTGATTTCCCTAAATCGTTTCAGGCAAATGCCGGGATGGTTCCTTTGAGAAGGGCACGGCCGATTTCCTTCCCAATCCTGCCCTAACCCGAGCTTGTGCTCCGTCTCTAATGACCTCGTTGTCGACGGGACGTTAAACACTAACCACCACCATCCACAAATGTGCGATGACCGTGTGAGCCTTTAGCACTAAGAATATTGGTGCAGCTTATGGTGACTTGGATGATCGTACCACAATCTGTTGGAACATTTTCTCTACGTGCTCCCTTAGTTCCTTCATTCTAGGTAAGATAACCTACATAGCTCCTTTTTAATCACAATATGATCCTTTAACTCCGTACGATATTCACCTAGATCTGTCGTCCCCAAATCTTCCGTTAACACAACTGGAAACTGGTTACATACAAGTTTAACCTTCTCCTTTAGGAAACCGTAGGTTACCTAACTGTTGAAAATCGAGAGTGAGCGAACCTAAATACACATTTCAATATCCTGTTTATCATATGCCAAGTTGACCATCCGCTTCTGTCCATGTCGACAAAACTGAAACTAAACTTCAGGCCTAAACTCGAACTAAAACTAGTGGCCTGCCCAATCCAGAATCAGTTCTGTCTTACCAACTAAGTCTGATCCCAAAATACATTCATCAGTTAAATCTTCCACAAGCCTCATGGCTATCTTCGAGAATTACTTGCCAATCGAAATATTAACTTGTAAAATCTCTTTCACGATCATACTGCTGTGAGATATTCAACAGTAACAGTCATCAATTTCCCACAGCTATATATAGTCTTGTTGTTGTTGGCCGACCTTGGTGGCCGAGCGGTTCTAGGCGCTACTGTCTGGAACCGCGCAACCGCTACGGTCGCAGGTTCGAATCCTGCCTCGGGCATGGATGTGTGTGATGTCCTTAGGTTAGTTAGGTTTAAGTAGTTCTAAGTTCTAGGGGACTGATGACCTCAGACGTTAAGTCCCATAGTGCTCAGAGCCATTTGAACCAATTTGTTCTTGTTGTTGTGGTGGTCTTCAGTCCAGAGATTGGTTTGATTCAGCTCTCCATGATACTCTATCCTGTACAAGCCCTTTCATCTCCCAATAACTACTGCAACCTACATCCTACTGCTTAGTGTGTTCATCTATTGGTCTCCCTCTATGATTTTGACCCTCCACGCTTCCCTGTAATACTAAATTAGTGATCCCTTGCTGATTCATAACGAGTCCTGCCAACAGATCTCTTCTTCTAGTCACGTTCTGCCACAAATTCCTCTTCTCCCCAATTCTATTCAGCACCTCCTCATTAGTTACGTGATCTACCCATCTTATCTTCAGCATTCTTCCGTAGCACAACATTTTGAAAGCTTCTATTCTCTTCTTGTCTAAACTATTTATCGTCCATGTTTCACTTCCATACATGTTTATACTCCATACAAATACTTCCAGAAAGGACTTACAGACACATAAAACTATACTCGATGTTAACAAATTTCCCTTCTTCAGAAAAACGTTCCTTGCCATAGTCAGCCTACATTTTATATCCTCGCTACTTCGACCATCATCAGTTATTTTGCTTCCCACTATTTTAAGTGTCTAATTTCCTAATCTAATTCCCTCAGAATCACCTGATTTAATCCGACTACGTTCCACTATCCTCGTTTTGCTTTTGTTGATGTTCATGTTATATCCTCCTTTCAAGACACTGTCCATTCCGTTCAACTGCTCCTCCAGGTCCTTTGGTGTCTCTGACAGAATTACCATGTCGTAGGCAAGCCCCAAAGATTTTATTTCTTCTCCATGGATTGTAATTCCTACTCCAAACGTTTTCTTCGTTTCCTTTACTGCTTGCCCAATATACAGATTGAATAACATTGGGGATAGGCTGCGATCCTGTCTCACTCGCTTCCCAACCACTGCTTCCCTTTCATGCCCCTCGACTCTTATAACGGCTATGTGGTTTTTGTACAAATTGTAAACTCCCTGTATTTTACCCCTGCCACCTTCAGAATTTGAAATAGAGTATTCCAGTCAACCTTGTCAAAAGCTTTCACTAAGTCTACAAATGCTAGAAATGTTGTTTTGCCTTTCCTTAGCCTATCTTCAAAGGTAAGTCGTAGGGTCAGTATTGTCTCGCGTGTTCCAACATTTCAGCGAAATACAAACTGATCTTCGCCGAGGTCGACTTCTACCAGTTCTTCCATTCGTTCGTAAAGAATTCGTGTTAGTATGTTGCAGACATGACTTATTAAACTGATAGTTCGGTAATTTTCACATCAGTCAACACCTGATTTCTTTGGCATTGGAATTATTATATTCTTCTTGAACTCTGAAGGTATTTCCCCAATCTCATACATCTTGTTCACCAGATGGTAGAGTTTAGAGATGATTGGCTCTCCCAAGGCTATCAGTAGTTCTAATGGAATGTTGTCTACTCCCGGGGCCACGTTTCGACTCAGGTCTTCCAGTGCACTCTCAAACTCTTCACGCAGTATCATATCTCTCATTTCATCTTCATCTACGTCCTCTTTCATTTCCATAATATCACCCACAAGTACATTGTCTACTCCTTCCACCTCTCTGCTTTCCCTTATTTGCTTAGGACTGATTTTCCATCTGAGCTCTTGATATTCATACGGGTGGTTCTCTTTTCTCCGAAGGTCTCTTTAATTTTCTTGTAGGCAGTATCTATCTGACTCCTTATGAGATATGACTCTAATTCCTTACCTTTGTCCTCTAGTCACCTCTGCTTAGCCATTTTGCACTTCCTGTCGATCTCATGTTTGAGACGTTTGTATTCCTTTTTGTCTGCTTCATTTACTGCATTTTTGTATTTTCTCCTTTCATCAATTAAATTCAATATACCTTCTGTTGCCCATGGATTTCTAATAGCCCTCGTCTTTTTACCTACTTCATCATCTGCTGCCTCCATTATTTCATCTCTCAAAAATACCCATTCTACTTCTGCTGTATTCCTGTCCCCTGTCAATCGTTCTCTAATGCTCTTTCAGAAACTCTCTACCATCTCTGGTTCTTTCAGTTTATCCAGATCCTATCTCCATAAATTCCTACCTTTTTACACTTTCTTCAGTTTTAGTTTGCAGTTCATAACCAATAAATTGTGATCAGAGTCCACAATGGCCCCTGGAAATGTCTCAATTTAAAACCTAGTTCCTAAATCTCTGTCTTATCATTATATAATCTATCTGCAACCTTCCAGTGTCTGTAGGCCTATTCCACTTATACAACCTTCTTTCATGATTCTTGAACCAAGTGCTAGCTATGATTAAGTTATGCTCTGTGCAAAATTTTACCAGGTGGCTTCCTCTTTCATTCCTTACGCCCAGTCCATATTCACCTACTACTTTTCCTTCTCTTCCTATTCCCACTAACGAATTCCAGTCCCCCATGACTACTAAATTTTCGTCTCCCTTAACTATCTGAATAATTTCTTTTATTGCATCATACATTTCTTCAATCTGTTCATCATCTGTGGTAGGCGTGGGCTTCGTGTCTATCTTGGCTACAATAATGCGTTTCATTTAGATGCTGTCTCTGGCTGAGACAGATGCAGCAGCCTGCCCTGTTTCAGAGGATGATTCTCAGCCTTCAAGGTCCGGGCAATCGCAGAGGGTGGGCTTATTGGTAGTTGGGAGCTCCAATGTCAGGCGCGTAATGGGGCCCCTTAGGGATATGGCGGCTAAGGAGGGGAAGAAATCCAGTGTGCACTCCGTGTGCATTCCGGGTGGAGTCATTCCTGATGTGGAAAGGGTCTTTCCGGATGCCATGAAGAGCACAGGGTGCAGGCAGCTGCAGGTGGTGGCACATGTCGGCACTAATGACGTATGTCGCTTTGGATCTGAGGAAATTCTCTCTGGATTCCAGCGGCTATCTGATATGGTGAAGGCTGCCGGTCTCGCTTACGAGATGAAGGCAGAGCTCACCATCTGCAGCATCGTCGACAGAACCGACTGCGGACCTTTGGTGCAGAGCCGGGTGAAGGGTCTGAATCAGAGGCTCAGACGGTTTTGCGACCGTGTTGGCTGCAGATTTCTCTACTTGTGCCATAGGGTGGTGGGGTTTCGGGTTCTGCTGAATAGGTCAGGAGTTCACTACACTCAGCTGGCGGCTACACGGGTAGCGGAGGCTGTGTGGCGTGGACTGGGCGGTTTTTTTTAGGTTAGAAGGCCTCGGGAAAGTACGGGGTGGGCTGCAATCTCAAAGGGTGCATGGAAAATACAGGACGTGCTTGGATCAAGGAACAGTCGGAACAGTAGTTGTAAATTGTTGTAGTTGTGCTTGGAAAGTGCCTGAGCTTCAAGCGCTATTAGAAAGAACAGAAGCTGAAATCGTTATAGGCACAGAAAGCTGACCAAAGCCTGAAATAAGATCTGCGGAAATTTTTACAAAGTCTCAGACGGTGTTAAGGAAAGATAGATTAGGCAGAATTGGTGGTGGAGTGTTTGTGTCTGTCAGTAGTGGTTTATCTTGTAGTGAAGTCGAAGTAGATACTCCGTGCGAATTGGTGTGGGTGGAGGTTATACTTAACAGCCGAATTAAGTTAATAATTGGCTCCTTCTACAGACCCCCAGACTCCGATGATATAGTTGCTGAACAGTTCAGAGAAAATTTGAGTCTCGTAACAAATAAATACCCCACTCATACGGTTATAATTGGTGGGGACTTCAACCTTCCCTCAATATGTTGGAAAAAATCTTGTTCAAAAGCGGTGGTAGGCAGAAAACATCTTCCGAGATTGTCCTAAATGCTTCCTCCGAAAATTATTTCGAGCAGTTAGTCCACGAACCCACGCGAATTGTAAATGGTTGCGAAAACACACTTGACCTCTTAGCCACAAACAATCCAGAGCTAATAGAGAGCAACATGACTGATACAGGGATTAGTGATCACAAGGTCGTTATAGCTAGGCTCAATACCGTTTCTTCCAAATCCACCAGAAACAAACGCAACATAATTTTATTTAAAAAAGCGGATGAAGTGTCACTAGAAGCCTTCCTAAGAGACACTCTCCATTCCTTCCGAACAGAGTATGCAAATGTAGACGAGATGTGGCTCAAATTCAAAGATATAGTAGCAACAGCAATTGAGAGGTTCATTCCTCATGAACTGGTAAGAGATGGAACTGATCCCCCATGGTACACAAAACAGGTCCGAACGCTATTGCAGAGGCAACGGAAAAAGCATGCGAAGTACAGAAGAACGCGGAATCCCGAAGATTCACAGACGCGCGAAATTTGGCACGGACTTCAATGCGAGATGCTTTTAATAGGTTCCACAACGAAACATTGTCTCGAAATTTGGTAGAAAATCCGAAGAAATTCTGGTCGTATGCAAAGTACACAAGCGGCAAGACGCAGTCCATACCTTCGGTGCGCAGTGCTGATGGTACTGTTACCGACGACTGTGCCGCTAAAGCGGAGTTATTGAAAGCAATTTTCCGAAATTCCTTCACCAGGGAAGACGAATGGAATATTCCAGAATTTGAAACACGAACAGCTGCTAGCATGAGTTTCTTAGCAGTAGATACCTTAGGGGTTGCGAAGCAACTCAAATCGCTTGATACGGGCAAGTCTTCAGGTCCAGATTGTATACCAATTACGTTCCTTTCAGATTACGCTGATACAATAGCTCCCTACTTAGCAATCATATACAACCGCTCGCTCACCGATGGATCTGTGCCTGCAGATTGGAAAATTGCGCAGGTTGCACCAGTATTTAAGAAGGGTAGTAGGAGTAATCCATCTAACTACAGGCCTATATCATTGACGTCGGATAGCGGTAGGGTTTTGGAGCATATACTGCATTCAAACATTATGAATTACCTCGAAGGGAACGATCTATTGATACGTAATCAGCATGGTTTTTTAAAAACATCGTTCTTGTGCAACGCAGCTAGCTCTTTATTCGCACGAAGTAATGGCCGCTATCGACAGGGGATCTTAAGTTGATTCCGTATTTCTAGATTTCCGGAAAGCTTTTGACACCGTTCCTCACAAGCGACTTCTAATCAAGCTGCGGGCCTATGGGGTATAGTCTCAATTGTGCGACTGGATTCGTGATTTCTTGTCAGGATGGTCGCAGTTCGTAGTAGTAGACGGCAAATCATCGAGTGAAACTGAAGTTATATCAGGTATTCAACAGGGAAGCGTCCTGGGACCTCTGCTGTTTCTGATCTATATAAATGACCTGGGTGACAATCTGAGCAGTTCTCTTAGGTTGTTCGCAGATGATGCTGTAATTTACCGTCTAGTAAGGTCATCCGAAGACCAGTATCAGATAGAAAGTGATTTAGAAAAGATTGCTGTATGGTGTGGCAGGTAGCAGTTGACGCTAAATAACGAAAAGTGTGAAGTGATCCACATGAGTTTCAAAAGAAATCCGTTGGAATTCGATTACTTGATAAATATTACAATTCTCAAGTCTGTCAATTCAACTAAGTACCTGGGTGTTAAAATTACGAACAACTTCAGTTGGAAAGACCATATAGATAATATTGTGGGGAAGGCGAGCCAAAGGTTGCGTTTCATTGGCAGGACACTTAGAAGATGCAACAAGTCCACTAAAGAGACAGCTTACACTACACTAGTTCGTCCTCTGTTAGAATATTGCTGCGTGGTGTGGGATCCTTACCAGGTGGGATTGACGGAGGACATCGAAAGGGTGCAAAAAAAGGGCAGCTCGTATTGTATTATCACGTAATAAGGGAGAGAGTGTGGCAGATATGATACGCGAGTTGGGATGGAAGTCATTAAAGGAAAGACGTCTTTCGTTGAGATCTATTTACGAAATTTAAGTCACCAACTTTCTTTTCCGAATGCTAAAATATTTTGTTGAGCCCAATACACATAGGTAGAAATGATCATCAAAATAAAATAAGAGAAATCAGAGCTCGAACAGAAAGGTTTAAGTGTTCGTTTTTCCCGCGCGCTGTTCGGGAGTGGAATGGTAGGGAGATAGTATGATTGTGGTTCGATGAACCCTCTGCCAAGCACTTAAATGTGAATTGCGGAGTAATCTTGTAGATGTAGATTACTAAAACTACTTTTGCATTACCCCTATTTGATTTTATATTTATAACTCTGTATTCACCTGACTAGAAGTCTTGCTCCTCCTGCCACCGAACTTCATAGATTGCCACTATATCTATCTTCAACCTATCCATTTCCCTTTTTAAATTTTCTAACCTACCTGCAAGTGATTGCATCAGAACCACCTGATGATGGCGGAAAGGTTAGTCTCCGAAATATCGTGGGACTCCAACGATCGCATCCGGCTGGACACTCGAGAGCCCTGGAAACAACACATACGCCGGGAGAACCTCCAATCGCATGATATATTTACTTTATTAGTGCTACAACATACAAGTTGTCAGGCCATAGACACTTATTGCTATCCATGTAAAGCCGGAGCATTCGGTAGTCAAGTATACATGGTAATAGACATAGAGCGCATTAAGACATATGCTGCCAAGATTGTTGTAGGACGATATAACACATACGAAAGTGTAATAGGGATGCTCTAGAAACTTAGGTGGCAGTCCTTCAAAGACAACATAGTTCTTGCAAAACCCAATAGAACAAATTTAGAAAAACTGAATTCGAAGATGGCAGGTGACCATTTTCCAGCCATCATCGTATATCTCGAATAGGGATTATGAGAGCAAAGTAAAAGAGATTAGTTCACGCAAAGAGGTGTATGGCATTTCCCCCCTCCCCCCCCCCCCCTCACTCATTGCGAGAATAGAATAGGATATAAATTCGCGAATACTGATAAGATGTACCCCCTACCATGCAGTTTACAGTGGCTTGCGGAGTATATATGTAGATGCAGATATAGATTGTTATGACAATGCTCTTATTCCCTGATGGACTGTGTTTTGGAGATATGTATTTTCAAAATCATTATTCCAGAAAAAATATCAAGCTCTGCAGAAGACGTCTGCTCCAGCACGTCCGACTGCACATACGCAAGAATTCCCTCCGAACCCACGGCCTGCTCCAAAGGGTGGAATACGCTAATGTTCACCTGGCCTCGCGACTGCCGCACCCGGCACAGGTACTGCCAATGCCACATGGTAATGCTGGCAGGTTAATGGTGGCCTTAGGATACTATGCCAGGCAAGGGATGTTGTTTAATGTCAAATACCAAACTTTAACTCTCCCACACCATTCTGGAGGACTTAATCTCACGAATGTGCGGAACAAGGTTCTGGCTCTAACCTGCAAATGATAAAAGGTGTTTGAATTCCTAAGGGACCAAACTGCTTAGGTCATCGGTCCCTAGACTTACGCACTACTTAAACTAACATAAACTAACCTATGCTAAGAACAACACTCACATACATGCCAAAGGAAGGACTCGAACCTCCGGCGGGAGGGTCCGTGCAGTCCGTGACATGGCGCCTCTAACTGCGCGACGGTTCGAAGGTTCAATCCCGTCTCCGGCCATCCTGATTTAGGTGTTCCGTGATTTCCCTAAATCGCTTCAGGCAAATGCCGGGATGGTTCCTTTGAAAGGGCACGGCCGATTTCCTTCCCAATCCTTCCCTAACCCGAAATTGCGCTCCGTCTCTAATGACCTAGTTGTCGACGGGACGTTAAAAACACTAACTACTACTACTACTCTAACTGCGCGGACGCTCCGCGTAGCCTCTAACATGCGAGCAACGCTACGGACGTGGGACCAAAGGCAACACGCCACCACGTCGGCTATCCTGGACGTGCTTCTTCCCCCGTCCTTTGAACCGCTGCTGGTGGTTGGCACAATAGCGCCTTATTTTTCTCACGTCTAGTGATTCTTTGTTGGCTTTAGTTATTCTCCGTTGCAGATACCTTCTGAAAAGATCACCACCACCTGTGAGATGTACCCATACTTGAGGCGTCATCATAGCAGCAATGTTGTCGAACTAAAATACCCAACAGGGGTTTGGCGACAGATTTGGCGAGCTGTCCATACGCCTCTCATCACCACGGCGACGCAATCGTCTCGGTATACATTAATAGCAAGACAGTCACCCGCCGAAGATTGTATGACATTCACGCGGTAGATTCCCCGCTCTGCCTTATATGTGGCATGTAGGACACCTACGAACATTCTCTGCAGTGCTGTGAGGCAAAGCAAGTTTGGCGGCTGATGCAACGCATCATGGCACTCCTCCAACGCAACGACGACTCCACGATCACGACGGACGCTTTATTTTTCCCAGACGTTGTATTTTTCCCCTCACAGAAAAAGTCGGCAATCCGCTGGATTGCAGGACACGCATCGCGCTACGTGCTCTCGTGGACCGTGATATCTGGCATGGACTATTCGCTTTACGTACTAAACAACGCGAAATCATCCGACGTCACTCCACATACAAAACGTACTTTTTGAACTTTCTAGGCAGCATCTTTCACGACCTTCCAAGCGATGGGGAGTCCCAGAATTACGTAGCTTCGCGGGATAGGATATCACTCTCAGTGAATTGATGAGGATGTCACTTTGGCCCTATATTTCTTTCCTTTCTTTTTCGTATGAAATTTTTTTCTGGGACATTAAAATTCAATAAATAAAAAGATAAATACAGAATTACGTAAATGTACAATGTTTCCTTCCCGCAACCTCTCCTTTATCCTCTCAGGAAACGGGGACACCTTTTCTTCTTTAAAATACATAAAAATAGGTCACTAACGCGTGCTTGTGCAGAGGCGCTCGATCTGAGGATAACGCGGTTCGTATCCTGGTGGTGAAAAAAATTGCTGTACCAGTGTCCTGGTTGAAATACCAAACCTCTCCGCAGCGTCTCGTGAAGTGTGAGCATGTGTCACTACTGATGGTGATCCGTCCATCGGATGGGGACGTTACTCCAGCACTATCAGTTCGGCTCGATAGACCTCATGTTCTCATTGTCGTGAGGGAATACCGTGGATAATAACGTGGTTATTTCGATTAATTCCGAATAATGTCGAATGCGTGTAAATGAATAATGTTCATTGAAACAGTTGTGAGATAAGTACATAAACCAGCTTTCAAATTATTCGCGTGTTGACTCTTGAGTATTTAATAACCACTCGATAAAACGTGGCACGTTGACCTGGCAGATAACATTCGCGAGAGAATCGCCACTTTAAATCCATCCTCATGGTAACAGAAACATTTTCCACTTTCGTCTGAGATGTTCAGATTAAATACAAGCTTAGGAAAGATATCGATCACACAGCAGACAATCTCCTGCAAATTCATGTTGTTTCTACGCCAATGAATCTTCTACCTCTACATCTACATACCTATTCCGCAGCCACCGTACAGTGCGTAGCTTAGGGTACCCTGTACCACTAATAGTCACTTCCTTGCACGTTCCACTTACAAATAGAGCGAGGGAAAAACCACTGTCTATACGTCTCCGTATGAACCCAAATTTCTATTATCTTCGTGGTTTGTACGTGAAATTTACATTGGCGGCAGTAGAAACATTCTGTAGTCAGCATTGTAAGTAGGCTGTTTAGGTTTTCTTATTGGTAACGCCACGTAGCGCTCCGTATGAAAATCACTGGCTGTGCTGTGTGCAGTCAGTGGCTGGTTGGCATTGTTGTAATACTGGCCATTGTAGCGTTGGGCAGTCGGCTGTTAGCGGCGCGTAGCGTTGCGCAGTTGGAGGTGAGCCGCCAGCAGTGGTGGATGTGGGGAGAGAGATGGCGGAGTTTTGAAATTTGTAAGACTGGATGTCATGAACTGCTATATATATTATAACTATTAAGGCAAATACATCGTTTGTTCTCTATTAAAATCATTCATTTGCTAATTATCCCTATCAGTAGTTAGTGCCTTCCGTAGTTTGAATCTTTTATTTAGCTGGCAGTAGTGGCGCTCGCTGTATTGCAGTAGCTTAAGTAACGAAGATTTTTGTGAGGTAAGTGATTTGTGAAAGGTATAGGTTAATGTTAGTCAGGGCCATTCTTTTGTAGGGATTTTTGAAAGTCAGATTGCGTTGCGCTAAAAAATATTGTGTGTCAGTTTAAGCACAGTTTTGTATGATTGTTATAAGGGGACGTTTCAGCATCAAATGCAAGTTCTCTAATTTTCTCAGTAGTGTTCCTCGAAAAGAACGTCGCCTTCCGTCCATGGAAACTCAGTTGAGTTCCCGAAGCATTTCCGTAATACTTGGGCGTTGTTCGAACATACCGGTAACAAACATAGCAGCCCGCCTCAGAATTGCTTTGATGTGTTCCTTCAATACGACCTGATGAGGGTTCTTAACACACGAGCAGTACCCATGAATGGCTCGTACTAGTGTCCTATATGGAGTCTCCTTTACGGATGAGCCACACATTTTCTAAAATCCTCGCAGTAAGTTGAAGTCGACCTTTCGTCTACAGTACTACAATCCTTACACGCTCGTCGCATTTCATATCGCTTTGCAACTTTAATTAATCGAGGTGACTGTGACAAAAAGCACACTGCTAATGCTGCATTCCAACAATTTGGTTTTGTTTTTCCTACTCATCTGCATTAACTTAAATTTTAATACATTTAGAACTAGATTCCATTCTTCAAACTGGCTAGAAATTTTCTTCCTACAGTCACTCGACGACACCATGCGGTACACATCAGCAAATGACCGCAGATTGCTGCTCACCCTGGTTCAAATGGTTCAAATGGCTCTGAGCACTATGGGACTTAACATCTTAGGTCATCAGTCCCCTAGAACTTAGAACTACTTAAACCTAACTAACCTAAGGACATCACACAACACCCAGCCATCACGAGGCAGAGAAAATCCCTGACCTCGCCGGGAATCGAACCCGGGAACCCGGGCGTGGGAAGTGAGAAGGCTACCGCACGACCAAGATATGCGGGCTGCTGCTCACCCTGTCCGTGAGATTATTTATGTAGCGGTCCTATCACACTTCTGACGATATCTATGCCGCGCGGGGTAGCCGTGCGGTCTGAGGCAACATTTCACAGTCCGCGCGGCTTTCCCCGTCGGAGGTTCGAGTCCTACCTCGAGCACTGGTGTGTGTGTCGTATTTAGCGTAAGTTAGTTTAAATCACATTAAGTAGTGTGTAAGCTAAGAACTGAGCAGTTTGGTCCCATAAGGCCTTACCACAAATTTCCAAATTTACGATATCCATGTCTGTGATGAACACTGCCGTCGAGTGCAACATGGTGGGTTCCCTTACTTAAAAAGTCTTCGAGCATCTCACATATCTGGGAACCTATTCCATATGCTTGCACCTTCGTCAACGGTCTGCATTGGGGCACCTTGTCAAATGCTTTTCGTAAATACAGGAGTATAGAATAAAAGCATGGACAGAAGCTTTTCCGGCAAAGGGAAATTTATTACATTCGAACTGAGGGTATGTTCAAGGATTCTGCGACAAACTGCAGTTGGAGATGCTAATCTGCAATTTTGTGGGTCCGTTCTTTTAACCTTATTGTATACAAGAGTCACCTACGCTTTTTTCCAGTCGCTTGCGACTTAGCGATGGGTGAGAGATTCGCGATAAATGCAAGCTAGACTAGGGCCCAGTGCCGTAGAGTACTCTTTGTAAAAACGAACTGAGATCTCATCTTGACCTGGCGACGTTTTCGTTTTCAAGTGTTTCTGTTGTTTCTCTATGTCAGGGATGCTTATTATCTTGTCCTTCATACGGGAGTCTGTGCCATGTTTAAATGATGGTATGTTTGTACAATTCTCTTGCGTGAACGATTTCTTAAACAATAAATTTAAAACTTTGGGTTTCCTTTTCCTGTCTTCTATTGACACACCACACTGGTCAATGACTGACTGTATACAAACAAGCCTTAGGCCCGCTTAGAGATTTTACGTAGGATCAGAATTTTCTCGGGTTGTCGGCAAGATCTTTTGCTAAGGTATGACTGTGGTCCCCAGTTTAATCAGTGAGGGGAGTTTTAGGACATCCTTTTCAAGTCCTTGATAGATACGTAAATGATTTACCCAGATGAGAGTTTGTATTACGAACCGATTAAAAAAGCGATGGAATACAACTCTTGGCCGCAGTTTGAGCACCATAGCTCACGTACAATGAGGTGACAAATGTCATGAGATACCTCCTAATATCGTGTTGGACTTTGACCGGCGTTTTGCAGCAGTTCCACGTGCCATGGCCTCAACAAATCGTTGGAAGTCTCATGCACAAATATTGAGCCATGGTGCTCCTGTAGCCGTCCATAATTGCGAAAGTGTAGCCGGTGCAGAATGTTGTGCACGATCTACCCTCTGGTTATGTCTTATAAATGTTCCATGGAATTCATATCGGTTAGTCTGGATGGCCAAATCATTCACTCGAATTATCCAGAATGTTCTTCAAACCAGTCGCGAACAATTGTTGCCCGGTGACATGACATAGTTGTTTGGGATCATGAAGTCCATCAATGGCTGCAAATGGTCTCCAAGTACCCGAACATTATCATTTCCAGTCAATAACCGCTTCAGTTGGACCAGAGGAACCAGTCCATTCCATGTAAACACGTCCCACACCAGTAATGGAGCTACCACCACCTTCAACAGTACGTTGTTGACGACTTGGGTCCATCGTTTCGTGGGGGTACGCGCCATACTCGAACCTTACGATCAGTTCTTACGAAATGAAATCGGGGCTCATCAGATCAGGCCACGGTTTTCCAGTCGTCAAGAGTCCAACCGATATGGTCACGAGCCCACGAGAGGCGCTGCAGACCATTTCGCACTGTAAGCAAAGGTGCTAGCGTCAGTCGTCTGTTGCAATAGCTCATCAACACCAAATTTCACCGCACTGTCCTAACAAGTATGTTCGCCGCAGTTGAGTGAAGGCCCTCAGCCACTGCCTTGTCCCTGGTGAATGGTAATGCCTGAAATTTGATATTCTCGGCATACTCTTAACAATGTGGATCTCGGATTATTGAATTTCCTAACGATTTCCGAAATGGAATATCCCATGAGTCTAGATATAACTCCCATTCTGCGTTCAAAGCCTGTTAATTACCATCTTGCGGCCATAATCACGTCGGAAACCTTTCCTCGTGAATCATCTGGGTACAAATGACAGTTCCACCAATGCCCTGCCCTTTTATGATTTGTGTACACCATACTAGCGCCATTTGTATGTGTGCATATAGCATGACTTTTGTCGGCTCAGCCTATACAAGATGCTGATGTTATCACTTCCTGAGTATTGTCCCATTGTTTGGAGTCCTTACCAAGTAGGCGTGACTCTGAAGGAATTCGGAAGGGTTTAACAGCAACGCTCTTCATTTTTTTTAAAAAAAAGAAAGATCGATTGACGTGTTAGTACTGTAAAGCTATTAATGTGTGGAATAACAGCCCCCTTCGAGGGGACTTCGGTAAGCAAGCTGTAGATTATTATGGCATGCCAAGTAACTTTTGTGTAATGCTGCACTACATATCAAAGTGACACAGATACATGACGCTACTTTTCAACACAGTCTCTGTAAACATAGAGAGGAACCTTCTACCAATCGTTGAAATCCTCGACGAATAAAATCCGCTCCTTGGTCATAGAGCCATTCGAGAACCGCTGTGTGAATGTACTCATCGGTGGAATATCTGCAATTAATGCGTATCATTTACTCGACCGCCTGGCCATTGTCGTCTGTGATCGATGTCGGTAACTTTCTTCTCGATCACCATCACTCACGCCTGTGCGGCCTTGATCAAATTCTTGCCACCCTTTCACTACGGCTCGACGCGACATTGCATTTGACCCATGTACCGCCAGAATTTCACGACGGATCTATGTGCAGTTTAGAACTTTTGCCGTCAAGAATTGTACTGTCCCCCATGCTTCAAATTTCAAGTACATTCCCAGATGCCGCGCCATTTCACTCGCACGCTGCAATGCACCTGTTAACCGTACCGCAGCAGAACTGTCTCTGCAGTAAACCCAGAACATGTATTCTTTTGCGAAAATGTGTCACTATTGTTGTGCAGTGGTTTTAGCGTGGGACGACGTGACTGACTTACTTTTTGAAGTCCCCCTGTGGTACCCTTAATTACGATATATACTGGGGTGTGCGTACAGTAAGACCTTCAGTACACACACCATCAGATTATTTGACTTGTCGCTCTAACAAAGTAGGCGAGTGTCAGCAATATGTCTCGTGGTCTTATCGTGGCGTGTTTATCTTCTACCGTTAGGTCAGACCATAGAAATGCCACTTGCATACTTAGAGTAGCAGATTGACCAACTTTAAACAGGACTTGATTAATTTTCACACACATTTATTAAAATAATAATAAGCCTAAAAATTACTTAACTTGGTTCTGGATGCTATTTACAATTGACAGTCTGAAGTTCCTTTGGTATTGGTATGTTAATCTGATTCTCACATATATCTCTGATTCTTGACAAAAGTGTCTATACATTTATCTTCATGGCTATGTACAGGAATATGGTAATCTTATTAGGCACAGACTGAAACTTGACTATAGACTGGTACAGACAAATGTAGAACTCGTACAGACTGGTACAGACTAATTCACACTGGTACAGACAAATGCAGACTGGTACAGACTGATGCAGACAAATTCAGACTGACTAATCGGAGGTCTGTACACTCGTTATAATGCCTCGCACATTGATGTATCACTGGGCTAGTGTGATCCGCGAGGAGAAAAGGTTCTATGTTAGCAGCAATCTCATTGGCTGCATTACATATTAATACGCGGAACGGTGGAAGCAGAATTTCGTCTGTCTCTATGGCAGCGCCATCTCGTAGTGCGGAGACGGACGAGCGCTGCGCCTGTGCTGTTGTGCTCAGCGGGGTGCACTCTAGTGGGAAAGTTGTGTACGCGCTGAGTACGCAGAACTATGTACACAACATATACTAAGACCAAACTAAACCAAACTAAACTCTGCCTGAAGAGGCCCTGAAGGTCCTACTGTACCGACCGACTGCCGTGCCATCCTCATTCATCACTGGATGCGGATACGGAAGAGCATGTGATCAGCGCACCGCTCTCCCAGCAGTTGGTTGTCTTGACTGGAGCCTCTACTTCCGAATCAAGTAGCTATTCAATTGACCTCACAAGGGCTGAGTGCATCCCGCTTGCCAACAGCACTCAGCAGACTGGATGGTCACCCACCTGTCCAACTGCTAGCCAAGCCCGACAGCGCTTAACTTCGGTAATGTGACGGGAACCGGTGTTACCACTGCGGCAAGGCCGTTGGCAATTACGTTGTGTACTCGTATTAATATAGGTGATGGGTGTAAACAAAAATTTGTTGTAAAAGATTTCATATGCATTTGTAAGTCTCAACTGGTTCTTAAAAGAAGTCTGTATCAAACTAATCGATGGAAATACTCATGATACACAAAGTCCATCCAAGATCTTACATTCAAAGTGAAAAATAGGGAAATGTTATATTGGGAGGCTTTCACGTGGATGAGTGTCTTCCTCTATAGCTGAGTGGTATCTCACAAATTCGCCCCGTGCACGTCATGCAAGCTTCTTGATAGTCAACAACACCAATTGGTGTGTGACAAAGTCAGAGAAATTTGGCATACAGTTAAGCAGAAGTTAGCGACCCTCAACAAGCATCGCCAACCGTCTTCAGATAAGAGATAAAGAAGATAAAAGCAAAGAAGATTACTGGGTGTACTTAACGACTCAGCACCATCATCTCATGCGGACAACAGACTATAAAAAAATTTCGCATGCTTCTTAAATAGAATCACGGAATAAAATGCTACAGAGAACAATAATAGATAATGACTGGTACGAACTTCTGATAGGATACTCTTGCACGATGACAGATAACTGGGACAAGAATGTATTAGTTCCTTTTACGAGACATTTCAGAAAAGAAATAAAGTCCGTGGCAAGAAGCACAAGACTAAATCATCATGAAAAAATTAGACAAAAATTTATTTTATTTTACTTTCAATCACCACATGTGATAAGAAGAGAAGTTTTATGTTCTAAAAACGTTTTAATATCAAGAGAATACAAGATTTTATGTTTCCTATGAAGATGAGAAACTTCAAGTTCATTTTAATTTACTAATATGGGTTTCCATTCTGAAGAGGAAGATCAGTTTCCTTTAAATAATATTAAGCAATAATAATTACCTCCTTTATGTTAGCAAAAGTGGTTAAGGCGTCTGGCTTACAAAACAATAGGAAGCCGAACAGGAAAAAAAGTAGCATGCACTAGCAAAATAAAAAAAAGTGAGGAAAATGAGAATCAGCTTAAAAAAGAAATAAAATGAAAAAAATACAAAATACAAAAAATTCAAACAAAAAAGTAATAAAGAGTTGGTACCCCGATGGGCATTCTTAATAATAATGATAAGAAAAGACTAAAGCATAGAAATAAAAGTGCTGTGCAAAGGGGGCCGAGTTGGATTCCCGGCTGGGTCGGAGATTTCCTCCGCTCAGGGACTGGGTGTTGTGTTGTCTTCATCATCATCATATCATCCCCAACGACACACAAGTCGCCGAAGTGGCGTCAGCTCAAAAGAGTTGTACCAGGCAACAGGTCTACCCAACGGGAGGCCCTAGCAACATGACATTTCATTTTTACGTGGATGAATTACGGAGAACCAGCAAATGAAACGTATACGTTGTCTAACGACTCCTGAAACCTCGTTATCGGAAGATGCAGGTTAAATTTTTAATCTTTGCTCCATCCTATGACGATTGGGAAATTATATAATGAGCTCAGATTTCCCCAAACACTTCAGGATCGCAGCTGCATGTGAAACACTACACATGTTACCGCTGTCAGAGATATCGTTAATAAGTCTGTCAGAGGATACCCGCATCCTGGAGTATAATTACTGTAGGCCTTGAAATAAATTGGAAAAGAAACTGTCTAGCACGCGGCTCATTAGACGAATTTTGTAAGCAGTAAGACATCACGTACGTATCCATCAGCATCGCTGTTGATCGTCACGTTGCAAACCGCATGTTGCCTGGTCAGGCGAAAACCGTGCGTAAAATGAAATGCTAGGCATTAGGACAATATATTACTGTCAAGGGGCATGAAAGACAATCAGTGGTTGGGAGGGGAGTGAGATAGGGTTGTATCCTATCCCCGATGTTATTCAGTCTGTGTATTCATCAAGCAGTATAGGAAACAAAAGAAAAATTTGGAGTACAAATTAAAATCAATGGAGAAGAAACAAAGATTTGGAAGTTTGCCGATGACACTGCAATTCTGCCAGAGACAGCAAAGGACCTGGAAGAGCATGGACAGTGTATTGAAAAGAGGATGTAAGATGAAGATCAACAAAAGCAAAACTAGGATAATGGAATGTAGTCGCATTAAATCAGGTGATGCTGTGGGAATTAGATTAGGAAATGAGACACTTAAATTAGTTTTGCTATTTGGGGAGCAAATTAACTGATGATGGTCAAAGTAGAGAGGATATAAAATGTAGACAGGCAATGGCAAGAAAAGCCTTTCTGTAGAAGAGAAATTTGTTAACATCGAGTGTAGATTTAAATGTCAGGAAGTCTTTTTTGAAAGTATTTGTATGGAGTGTAGGCGTTTATGGAAGTGAAACATGGACGATAAATATCTTAGACAAGAAGGGAATAGAAGCTTTTGAAATGTGGTGCTATACAAGAATCCTGAAGATTAGATGGGTTCTAACATTCTGGGTGGTGTCTGTTTGTTCTATATCGTGTCTCCCTACTACTTTCGCGCAACGACGCTCTGAGCGTGTTTTTTAGGGAATTGACTAGTTTGAACCTGGGACCTGCTGCTGGTAAGGACACGCCAGACCACACATGACATGTAGAATTCAGAAGAGTTCAGTGAGACTAGCGATGGTATAACCAAATACTTAATGATTTCAGCGTCAGCTCCACTGCACTCCCTGTAAATTAATCTTAATACTAACTAAATTTAGTGGTAGGGGTTCAAGGCTTTCCTATTTTTTGTTAGCTGGTAAAATAACGTCGAAAAAGCAGTTAAGTTTACCATTGGAGATTTTATTCTACTCACAAAACTTCGTTTATAAATTGCACTATTGATAAAAGGAAGTGTTTTAATACAGGATGGTAAAAACGAACTGCGTTCAACAAAAATGTGAACGAATATTCCCTGAATGTGTTTCCAAGTTCTACAATGGATCGAAGGATGACCTATGCCATATCACATCTATAATCTAGGTTTAAGTTAAGTTTCACAAAAGAGAAACTTATCAAAATGGTCTACAGTGACCCTCAATTATCTTTAATTACTTATCTAACTTGTCGTAAATTACAATGGCTGATGTGGCTTCTCAATAACTATAGAAATAACAGAAAAATCATCGCGTTTCAGATTTTTACTTCAAGTGGCAAATGTGAACACCATGAGCTTTAATTGACAATCGACACTAGTATTACGCAAAAAGGGGGTGTAACAGATGAGACTTCTGCAGTTCTGAGTGAAGCTTAATGTGCTGTTATGCGGTATCGCGTGCGTTCATTACCTTGTCGTCGGTTAGGCAGCTTCAGGGGGGCAGCGGCCGGCGCAGCAGCCATCCAGCTCGCCGTCTCGGAACTAACTAACTTCTCCTAACTTCTCCTTACTACCATTTACCGAAGTTGGTTTTAAAAAAACTATCTGGCTGTGTTTTCATCTGGCCAATCAGGGTCTCAATGTCAACGCTTTCGGCTATCTAAAACCTTCACGTTCCAAATTACAGATAGGAATTATTTAAAGAAGCATGAAAGACTAATAGTAGATGATCTCAGAGAAAGCCAGAGAAACGTAAGAAGACTTATCTTAGAAGATGAACTGAAGAAAGACAAACCTACGTTTACAGCATTCGTAGACGTAGGGAACACTTTGTACAGAGTGGATTGGAATTCTCTCTTCGATATTCTGAAGGTAGCTGAAGTTTGTCTACAACTTGTACAGAAACTAGATTGTTGTTATAAGAATCGAAGGACGTGAAAGGGATGCAGTAGTTGAAAAGGGACTGAGAAAGGGTTGTAGCCTGTCTCCGACATTGTTAAATCTGTACACTGAGCAAGCAGTCAAGAAAACTAAGAAGAATTTTGGAAAGAGATTTAGAATTCGCGGAGAAGGTGTAACGTTGTAGCTTTAATTTGTTATGAAGGCGGTGCTGATAGGCAATAAAAACGGGTTAAAAGCCGTGAGCCATCTGAGGAAGTTAACCTTGCATTACTGCGCAACTGTTTCACCAGGTATCCAGTCTAGCTTACCAAATTCCCAACCAGACTAACATTAATTATAATCTTTTAATAGTCATACGAAAACCGGTGATATATATATATATATATATATATATATATATATATATATATATATATATATATATATAAAAGAGAATTTAAATAAAAAGAAATAAATCAGTTTATATTAGGAAATTTATTTTAACATTGATAATTGAAATTTCAGCATATTAAACTTGAGTCATATCTAAGCTGGTGCCTTATTTAGGATTGTGAAAATGTGAGTTTGTAATCTTACGGAACACATCAAATATGGAGCCAAGATTGGGAGACTGCATACAACACTGCATTCATAAAATAACACGAAGAACGTTGAAAAATATGCAAGAGGAAATTAACCACAACCACCGATTAAATTTTCACCCAAAGAAGTTACGTTCGTAGCGCAATCCTGTCCGTCATGTAATTACCACACACTGGTATACTAAATTCATACTAACTCTCTGTGAAATCTTCCCGAAAAGAATATCTGAGGGCTACTTTGATGATTACACCGCATGATTCACGTGGTCAACTTGGTTTACACAAAGAGTGTAACTCCACAATAATTTTGATAATTAAAATAAATTAGATCGTAAAGCAATTTACAAAAGAAAAACCTCGAACTGGTTACTGTCGTCTTATTATTAACCTGATGGGTCAAACAATTGTATAAGCACGTGGTACTGGTCTCACAAAGTACACCCCACGTGCGTTGAACATAGAGAAAAGTCGCTATATTGAAAAATATTGTCAAGACGAGACGTTATAATCTCACGCACATTCGCATTTAAGATTGATGATCTTAGTTAGAGTTACTGATCAACACGTGGTTCCACTTTACTCACAAAGTAATGACAAAGCAAATACCGGAATATATTCTGAACTTCACACTCGAATTACACTGCGTTGCAATTTAAGATAACATTAGATATTTTAGAGCTAAACCTGAAATTAAGGTGATTACATCTTCAGTTAGGCTGAACTTAAGGAATCCATTGTCCTACGGACTTAACAGACACGCGCTTAGCCGGAGATCTTACCACTTCAGACGCTCCCCGCGGACAAACTGACCTGGACTCCTAACCAGGGTGCTTCCGTATACAAAACGGAAGTGACCAGAGAGGCAGCTTCCTATACCAACATGACAAGGGACGGACAGGACAATACTAACGATAGAAACCTCTTTGCTTTTAGAAAGCGTAGCTACCTGTTCCAACGTTGGTCCTACTGTTCTCTAGCAGACAGGCTTGTCTGCTACCATCCAGCATGCAACTAGAAATATATTTGCTCATTCATTCTTTCACACAGAAGTGAAGGGGGATGACAGGATCTTATCATATACTGTATATAAAAGAAAGCGGATGTAGGTTCCGTATGAGACTGCGTCACATGAATTACATATATGAACTGTGCTTTAAAGTGTAGTAGTGTGACAGATCGTTCTTGTTTATGTGTAAAAGTAACACGTTACACTGCTCAGTCTCCTCCCAGATAGTCAGAAACACCACAGTAAATTTAGAAGAGGAATTTATGCCGTAAATGGCAACAGATTTAAGAAATTAACATGAAAGGAATCCAACAGAGTTCTTTAAAAGGAATAAAAACATTCAGGTCCGCTAGTGACCCTGCAATTTTGTCAGGGATGCCAAATAAGATCTGGTCAGTTGACTAGAATGAAAGGTGTCTTGACAAGAGCTTTTAACATAAATTTCAACTAAACTAAATCAAGAGTAATCGAATTTAGTCGAATTAAATCAGAGTATGGCGAAGAAATTGGATTAGTATTTGAGAGACTAAAAGTTGTAGCAGAGTTTTATTATTTGGGCAGCAGAATAGATGAGGACGGCCGAAGTGGAGAAGATACACTCTGATCAGACAGCACATTACGACAAACGACGTAACAGCCGGTATGTCCACCTTTAGAACGGATAACAGCTGTGACGCGTCGTGGCATGGAAGCAATGGGACCTTGATAAGTCGCTGGAGGCAGTTGGCACCACATCTGCACACACGAGTCACCTAATACGCGTAAATTCCGGGGAGGGGGGCAATGAGTTCTGAGGCCAAGTTCAATCATATCCCAGATGAGTTCGACTGGGTACAAATTTGGCGAGTTGATGGGCCAGAACATCAACTGGAAGTCGTTGCTGTGTTCCTCAAACCACTCCAACACACTCCTGACCTTGTGACATGCAGTAATATTATGTTGGAAAATGCCACTGGCGTCGAGAAACATGATCGTCATGGTGTGCAAACAGTGGAAGATACTACTTGGCCGTCACGGTGCCTTGCACGAGCTCCAATGGAGCCATGGATACCCACGTGAATGCTTCCCAGAGCAAAATGGAGCCGCCGCCACAGTACAGGTGTCAGAAGGCTGTTCCCCAGGAAGACGACGAATTCGCGCCCTCCCATCCGCATGATGTAGAAAAGTATCGGGATCCGTCAGATTAGGGAACGAGGGAACGCTTTGCCACTGCGCCAACGTCCAGTGCCGATGGTCACGCACCCATTTAAGTCGTATTTGCAGATGTAGTGATGTTAACATTGTCAAATGAATGGGTCTTTGGGTGCGGAGGCCCATCGTTTGGAATGTTCGGCGCGCGCCGACCGGCGTGGCCGAGCGGTTCTAGGCGCTTGAGTCTGGAACCGTGCGACTGCTACTGTCGCAGGTTCGAATCCTGCCTCGGGCACGGAAGTGTGTGATGTCTTTAGGTTAGTTAGGTTTAAATAGTTCTAAGTTCTTGGGGACTGGTGACCTCAGATGTTAAGTCCCATAGTGTTCAGAGCCATTTAAAGCATTTGAATGTTCGGTGCGCTCTGTGTTCAGACACACTTGTACTCTGCCCAGCAATAATGTCTGATGTTAATTCCGCCACAGTTCGCTGCTTGTGGTGTCCAGTCTGCCCAGTCTACGACGTCAGACATCTGTAATGTGTGGCCGCCCAACCCCCACAATGGCCGGACGTGGTTTCACCTTGGTTTCGCAACGTTTTGAAGACAGACACAGCAGCGCTCCTCCAACATCCGACAACTCGTGCAGTTTCCGAAATGCTAGTTCCAAGCGTCCGGGATATCACAATTTGCCCTCAGTAAAACTCACATAGGCTGCCTGTTGTGACCGAGAGGTTCTAGGAGCTTCAGTCCGGAACCGCACTGCTGCTACGGTCGCAGGTTCGAATCCTGCCTCGGACATGGATGTGTGTGATGTCCTTAGCTTAGTAAGGTTTAAGTAGTTCTAAGTCTAGGGGACTGATGACCTCAGATGTTAAGTCCCATAGTGCTTAGAGCCATTTGCACCATTTCTTTAGACTGAGAGCCTTCTCATTCTACACACCAATAGCACGCTCACTGAGACTAAGTTCACCGTGCGCTTGTCTGACCAGCAGTCATTCCTGGTCCAGGTCGCTGCTATCGCCTGGACGGGTTTATATCGATAGTAGGTCGGTGGTCATAGTTTCCTGACAGATCAGTGTAAAATATAGAGTGGGGATAACAAGAAAACCATTTCCGGAGAAGAGAAATTTATGAACATTGAATATAAATTTAAATCTTGAAATGTACAAATGCCTGTAGGTTTCAACATTAGGGTCCGCAGCTCGTGGTCGTGCGGTAGCGTTCTCGCTTCCCGCGCCCCGGTTCTCGGGTTCGATTCCCGGCGGGGTCAGGGACTTTCTCTGCCTCGTGATGACTGGGTGTTGTGTGAGGTCCTTAGGTTAGGTAGGTTCAAGTAGGTCTAAGTTCTAGGGGACTCATGACCATAGCTGTTAAGTCCCATAGTGCTCAGAGCCATTTGAACCTTTTTTTTTTCCAACATTAGGCAAAACTGAAGAAGCTTGCACATGACAGTCTAGCGTGAAGAGTAGTTTAAAACCCGATATCGACCTAAATATCGCTGCAACAACAACAATAACAACAATTATCTATCATGTAGATGAGCTTCTTTCATTCAAGAGAATGTGTTCTTGAGCAAAATCTTTTCTGCGGGCATTTCATTAATTGTAGACCAGAATTTCGGTTCGCTGGTGTTTCATGTTTCGCAATGCCGGTAGACTGACGTAGCTCAGGGGTACGTAACCTTGTAGCGCAACGCGAAACACTGGGGCCGTATCTAGAGTCAAGGGATTTAATTCCCATTCGATCCATCCTGAGTCAACTTGCACACATTACATGGCTTCGGACAAATTCTAGGACGCTAGCTTCTGTAAATCTCGTCCAGACCGAGTTTCTACTTTACTTATAATAATATTTTCGAAGGAACCCTAACATCAAATGCAAGACTATACACTAAACCCTAATCACCCTGCGGAAAGGTTCCTTATATGTTGAGGGCCACACATGTCGAAAGCCAAGGGTTAAGGATGCACTGAAAGTTCTCTGTCGCCAAAGAACTGTCAAGCGACAAAAACCCCTAAACACACACACACACACACACACACACACAGACACACACACACACGCGCGCGCGCACAAAACCCTTGTACATACACTGAAGCGCCAAAGACACTGGTATATGCATGCGTTTTCAAATACAGAGATATGTAAACAGGACGAATACGGCGCTGTGGTTGGCAACGCTCGATAAGACTAGTGTTTGGCGCAGTTGCTATATTGGTTACTGCTGCTACAATGGTAGGTTATCAAGATTTAACTAAGTTAGAATGTGGTGTTACAGTTGCCGCACGAGCGATGGGACACAGCATCTGCGAGGAAGCGATGAAGTGGGGACTTTCCCGTACGACCATTTCGCGAGTGTACAGTGAACATTAGGAATCCGGTAAAGCATCAAATCTCCGACATCGCTGTGGCCGGAAAAAAAATCCTGCAAGAACGAAACCAACGACAACTGAAGAGAATCGTTCAACGCGACAGAAGTGCAACCCTTCCATAAACTTCTGCAGATTTCGGTGCTGGGCTATCAAAAAGTGTCAGCGTGCGAACCATTCAACGAAACATAATCGATATTGGACTTCGGAATCTAAGACCCACTCGTGTACCCTTGATGACTGCACGATATAAGGCTTTACGCCTCGCCTGGCTCCGTTAACACCGGCGTTGGACTGTTGACGACTGGAAACATGTTGCCTGGTAGGACGAGACTCGTTTCAAATTGTATCGAGCGAATGGACGTGTACGGGTATAGACAATCTCATGAATGCATCGACCCCGCATGTCAGCAGGAGATTGTTCAAGCTGGTGGAGGCTCTATAATGGTGTGGGGAGCGTGCAGTTGGAATGATATGGTACCCCTGATACATCTAGATACGACTGTGACAGGTGACATGCACGTAAGCATCCTGTCTGATCACCTACGTTCATTCATGTCCATTGTGCATTCCGACGAACTTGGGCAATTCCATTAGGACAATGCGACACCCTACACGTCCATATTTGCTACAGAGTGGCTCCAGGAACACTCTTCTGAGTTTAAACACTTCCGCTGGCCACCAAACTCCTTAGACATGAACACTGTTGAGCATATCTGCAATGCCTTGCAACTTGCTGTTCAGAAGAAATCTCCACCCCCTCGAACTCTTACGGATTTATGGACAGCCCTGTAGGATTCATGGTGACAGTTCCCTCCAGCACTACTTCAGACATTAGTAGAGTCCATGCCACGTAGTGTTGCGGCGCTACTGCGTGCTCACGGGAGCCCTACACGACATTAGGCAGGTGTACCAATTTCTTTGGCTCTTTAATGTAGAATATAGTAATGCTAACCCCAAATTTCGCAAATACAGAAAACCACAAAAACCACAGCATATGATTACAAGGTGTAACATACAGGGTGGTCAGAAACAGCCTGAAAATCTTGTAAGGGTGTCGCAGCGTAGTTTGTGCTGGAAAATAATTGTTAAGAAAAAACTCGATATGTTGCGCCATTTCCGATTTAATTAGCATTAAAGTTAGTCAGTCTGGTCGTTGCAAGTGCAAATTCAAGAAGCCTGGCAGAGACAGTGTTGTCAAACGTGTGCTGTTTGGTTTCCTCAAACCGAAGAAGAGGACAATACAAAAATTGAACATTGTACGGTATTGAAGATCGAACTCGCTACCGTCCAATGGTTTACGGTTTTTTCCGGTTTCAGCTAACCAAAAAAAGAACACGTTTGGCAACACTGCCCCTTACAGACCGCTTGGATTAACGCACGCAAAGACCTCATTGGCTAAGTTCAATGTTAATTAAATCGGAAATGATGCAATGTAACGGATTTTTTCCTTAAAAACTATTTCTCAGCACAGCCTACCCTGCAACACTCATACAAGCATTTCAGATTTATTATGACAACACTGTATAAAAACAAATTGTCTGTTATAGGATTTATAAATACATTTTCTTAAAAACTGGAATTTCTATATGTATATAGGGAGGTCCATTGATCGTGACCGGGCCAAATATTTCACGAAATAAGCGTCAAACGAAAAAAGTACAAAGAACGAAACTTGTCTAGCTTGAAGGGGGAAACCAGAAGGTGCTTTGGTTGGCCCGCTAGATGGTACTGCCATAGGTGAAACGAACATCAACAACGTTTTTTTAAAAATAGGAACCCCCATTTTTTATTACATATTCGTGTAGCACGTAAAGAAATATGAATGTTTTATTTGGACCTATTTTTTCGCTTTGTGACAGATGGCGCTATAATAGTCACAAACATATGGCTAACAATTTTAGACGAACAGTTGGTAACAGGTAGGTTTTTTAAAATAAAATGAAGAACGTCGGTATGTTTGAACATTTTATTTCGGTTGTTCCAATGTGATACATGTACCTTTGTGAACCTATAGTTTATGAGGACGCATGCTGTTACAGCGTGATTACCTGTAAATACCATATTAATGCAATAAATGTCCAAAATGATGTCCGTCAACCTCAATGCATTTCGCATTACGTGTAACGACATTCCTCTCAACAGCAAGTAGTTCGCCTTCCGTAATGTTCGCACGTGCATCGACATTGCGCTGACGCATGTTGTCAGGCGTTGTCGGTGGCTAACGATAGCAAATATCCTTCAACGTTCCACACAGATCCGGTGAACGTGTGGGCCATGGTATGGTGCTTCGACGACCAATCCACCTGTCATGAAATATGCTATTCAATACCGCTTCAATCGAACGAGAGCTATGTGCCAGGCATCTATCATGTTGGAAGTACATCGCCATTCTGTCATGAAGTGAAACATCTTGTAGTAACATCAGTAGAACATTACGTAGGAAATCAGCATACATTGCACCATTTAGATTGTCATCGATAAAATGGGGGCCAATTATTTTTCCTCCCATAATGTCGCACCATACATTAACCCGCCAAGGTCGCTGATGTTCCACTTGTCGCAGCCATCGTGGATTTTCCGTTGCCCAATAGTGCATATTATGCCGGTTTACGTTACCGCTGTTGGTGAATGACGCTTCGTCTCTAAATAGAACGCGTGCAAAACATGTGCCATCTTCCCGTAATTTCTCTTCTGCCCAGTGGCAGAACTGTACACGACGTTCAAAGCCGTCGCCATACAATTCCTGGTGGATAGAAATATGGTACGGGTGCAATCGATGTTGATGAAGCATTCTCAACACCGACGTTTTTGAGATACCCGATTCTCGCGCAAAATGTCTGCTGCTGATGTGCGGATTAGCCGCGACAGCAGCTAAAACACCTACTTGGGCATCATCATTTGTTGCAGGTCGTGGTTGACGTTTCACATGTGGGTGAACACTTCCTGTTTCCTTAAATAACGTAACTATTGGCGAACGGTCCGGACACTTCGATAATGTCGTCCAGGATACCGACCAGCATACATACCACACGCCCGTTGGGCATTTTGATCACAATAGCCATACATCAACACGATATCGACCTTTTCCGCAATTGGTAAACGGTCCATTTTAACACGGGTAATGTATCACGAAGCAAATACCGTCTGCACTGGTGGAATATTACGTGATGCCACTTCCTCATACGTTTGTGACTATTACAGCGCCATCTATCACAAAGCGAAAAAAGTGGTCCAACTAAAACATTCATACTTCCTTACGTACTACACGAATATTTTATAAAAAAAGGGGGGTTCCTATTTTTAAAAACGCAGTTGATATCCGTTTGACCAATGGCAGCACCATCTAGGCGGCCAACCACAGCGCCATCTGGTTTTCCCCTTCAAGCTAGACGAGTTTCGTTCTTTGTAGTTTTTTCGTTTGATGCTTATTTCGTGAGATATTTGGCCCGGTCACTATCAATGGACCACCCTGTATACAATAACAAACTATTTTCCGGTTATTTGATAGAATGAAAATGAAAATAAACACAGATGATGCTGTAACTTCAGCGAAACATGTCCGGGCAAAGAGAAGAACAAATTGTTTGCTGAAGTTGGAACGTATGCAAAAACATATTTAAAATTTTACTCACTGAATCATTGAAATTTGCTACAGGAAATGCCCAACATGAAGTTTTATAATTTATCAAGTGCCCTTTTCAAATGGATTTAACATTCTCATAATTTTCACGTAATATTATTTCATAGCTTTTTTTTCGAATCCTTTCTCTGACTGTAGGCTCATTTCCCTTGTTGGTTTCTCGTTCAGCAAAGGTTTGAATCAGAATCGATTAAAAACACAAAATCTAAAAGTACTGCCAGTAGATACACTTCATTAAAAATACATGTCTCACTGGAGATGGAAATTTACAATATTTGTGTGCATGTTCTGTTTTTGATGTGACGTCTGGAAATCGCAAAGAAAAAACAACACAATGATCTTCAGTTAACTCCAGTTCAAATGATGTACACATTTCTCCATCTTGCGAAGAGCTGGACACAAATTTATTGTGTAGTTGTTTCCAAAATAAATAACTCTTCACAAAAAAAAGAATCCAACTATTATTTCTTTTTTCAAGGTATACTGAAAACAGCAAAAGTTATATAACCGATGGAAACAATGTGTTGACACACCGAACAGATCTAAAAAGTTTATATATTAGCTAGCGGGTCAGTGAACATAACATATAATACAGTAACATCTACTTATTTCCCTGCAGTCCGTCAGTGTTTTCTACTGAAGACTATAACATATCGGCTTCGCTGTTACATAAATACATAATTGAATAGAAAATCTTAGGAAAATGATAGCACACAATTGTTCTAGCAATGATTTATTCTTTCTCGCAACGTTATGGAAGATTTTTGTCACCAGTTATCAGATGATACCGTAGAAGCTACAGTAATTCGTCCTTTGTTAGTGATAAAAAGTTTACATAAAAATGGCTCTGAGCTCTATGGGACTTAACTTCTAAGGTCATCAGTCCCCTAGAACTTAGACCTACTTAAACCTAACTAACCTAAGGACATCACACACATCCATACCCGAGGCAGGATTCGAACCTGCTACCGTAGCGGTCGCGCGGTTCCAGACTGTAGCGCCTAGAATCGCTCGGCCACCCCGGCCGGCAAAAAGTTTACAGTTTGGAACAAAATGAAAGTCAGTTTCAGGAACATATGAAACTATTGAAAACATCATAATTACAAATTCAGATTTAGGATATAGTAGTACCCAGGAAATGTAATTCAGTTTTATTGTAGAGGAGGAGATCAGATCCACCAGTGTTGTAATTCTTCACTCAGACGGAGTTTCGTTTATTATAGCAACAAATCTATTTATATTCCTTAGCATAACGATCTCTGCACAGTAATTTACTTCTTCTAAACTGCAACAGTGGATACTGAAAAATTAGGCAGACAGTGCTACCACTTAATATACGAGGTGTCCCTCTTAAGAGTTGTCACCCGCATTTTATGTAACGTCTCGGCAAATATTTGCAATTTCCATTTTGCAATGTGTAGGTGCAGTAAGCCGAAGCACATATTGCTCTTCACGTCAATCCTGCAACCCCCATTGTCTACGGGAACCGTTGTTCTGTTTCCTGCTGCGAATAAAAACGATATTTAAAGCGGACGTTTAAGAGCCTGTTACATACAGCGGTGTCAGATTAGTCTAGTGCGGTATTCTTTTTAGATATATGTAATTACAGGGACAGAAAAACAGTACTCCAGCAGCGACTAAACAGCGCAGCAATCAGCGCAGGCCAGAGCAGTGCTCTCGCTACTCGAGCACTCATTATTCTTCGTGCTTTGCTGTCCACATTAACACATATCGATAAAATGAATATCGCAGTAGACTAATTTGAGACCGCTCTATCGAAAGGGCTCGTAAAACTCGCTTTAAAAATTATTTTGTTTCTAACGGGAAACAAACAGATGCTTTCCATCGACACTGAGCGTCGCATGAAAAATGTGAAGAACAGTAGTTGTTTGGGATGACTCCGGCTACACATTGCAAAAATGAAATTGCTAATATCTGCCGAAACATCGGAGAGAATGCGCCCGATAACTATTTAGAGGGACACCCGTAGAGCTTTTTTTTTTGCCTTATATTTTTCAACGAAATATTGTTTCTTCCGTGGACGGGCATAAGTAGTATTTGCGGAATGTTAAAAAAGGCAGGAACTATGTATACGGGTGATTTTCGTGAGGCAGCCTGTTACGCACTGGAGACGGCAAAAGGAACCGTATCAGCTATCTAATTTAGCACTGAAACGCCACTAGAAGCAGAAATCCAAATTCAAGGAAAGTGATAACACTTACTGAAAGTACAAAATAAAATATTAATGCAAATAAACTCCTGGTTAACTGTTATTCAGACAACGGCCTTTCTGCAGTGGATACACCGGTTCCCGTGAGAATACCGAAGTAAAGCGCTGTTGGGCGTGGCCCGCACTTGGATGGGTGACCATCCAGCCACCATGCGACGTTGCCGTTTTTCGGGGTGCACTCAGCCTCGTGATGCCAATTTAGGAGCTACTCGACCGAATAGTAGCGACTTCGGTCAATATTACTATCATAACGGCCGGGAGAGCGGTGTGCTGACCCCACGTCCCTCCTATCCGCGTCCTCCTCTTAGGATGACTCGACGGTCGGATGCTTCCGGTAGGCCACTCGTGGCCTGAAGACGGAGTGCTTAACTGTTATTCAGAGCAGGTAACTAAGACAGGCAGCTCAAAATACCGGGTGATCAGCGTTAGTCCGAAAAGCTCGTTGCAGGGTAGGTTGTGCTGGGAAATAATTGCTAAGAAAAAATTCAATATTTTGCCCTGTTTCCGAGTTAATTACCATTGAAGTTAGCGAATCGGGCCATTGGCCACCAAATTCAAGCGGCACACAGAGACGGCGACGCCAAAAATGTGCTTCGTTTGGTTTCCTAGAACCGAACAAGAGACCGATAGAAAAATTGGACATGGGGCAGTTGTAAGGACCGAATGCGACCAGCGTAGTGCGGTATCACCGACGCTACGAGGACAACTGACGCAAACCGTATCTGGCGAACCGCTACAATTGCGGGCGCAATGGCTCCAGTGGCTAACTTCAATGCTAATTAATTCGCTAAAGGCACAACATACTGAATTTTTTTCTTATCAACTATTTCTCACCATAACCTCTTCTAAACAGCCTTGCAAGCTTTCCAGACTGTGCCTGACCACCCTACATATCGCGATCAAGTACGTTATGCAGGTGCAGTTTTCGCTAAATTATAGTGGCCGGAGTAATGAATTGTTCCATTAAGTTTGGGGTGTGCAGTCGCAGGAATTCTCCTTCTCCTTCTTCTCATATTTCGGCTGTATAAAGTTCAAGCATCTTCAGACTGAGCCGCAAGACTGCCGCTCCAATGCTCGCTTCGTCCCTTTATACTCGTGTACCGCGCAACTGCGCATGCGGCTACAGATGCAAATGCGCGAGACGTTGGTCGGCTGCAGAGACGTGCACAATGCGCGAGTTATACACTCCTGGAAATTGAAATAAGAACACCGCGAATTCATTGTCCCAGGAAGGGGAAACTTTATTGACACATTCCTGGGGTCACATACATCACATGATCACACTGACAGAACCACAGGCACAAAGACACAGGCAACAGAGCATGCACAATGTCGGCACTAGTACAGTGTATATCCACCTTTCGCAGCAATGCAGGCTGCTATTCTCCCATGGAGACGATCGTAGAGATGCTGGATGTAGTCCTGTGGAACGGCTTGCCATGCCATTTTCACCTGGCGCCTCAGTTGGACCAGCGTTCGTGCTGGACGTGCAGACCGCGTGAGACGACGCTTCATCCAGTCCCAAACATGCTCAATGGGGGACAGATCCGGAGATCTTGCTGGCCAGGGTAGTTGACTTACACCTTCTAGAGCACGTTGGGTGGCACGGGATACATGCGGACGTGCATTGTCCTGTTGGAACAGCAAGTTCCCTTGCCGGTCTAGGAATGGTAGAACGATGGGTTCGATGACGGTTTGGATGTACCGTGCACTATTCAGTGTCCCCTCGACGATCACCAGAGGTGTACGGCCAGTGTAGGAGATCGCTCCCCACACCATGATGCCGGGTGTTGGCCCTGTGTGCCTCGGTCGTATGCAGTCCTTATTGTGGCGCTCACCTGCACGGTGCCAAACACGCATACGACCATCATTGGCACCAAGGCAGAAGCGACTCCCATCGCTGAAGACGATACGTCTCCATTCGTCCCTCCATTCACGCCTGTCGCGACACCACTGGAGGCGGGCTGCACGATGTTGGGGCGTGAGCGGAAGACGGCCTAACGGTGTGCGGGACCGTAGCCCAGCTTCATGGAGACGGTTGCGAATGGTCCTCGCCGATACCCCAGGAGCAACAGTGTCCCTAATTTGCTGGGAAGTGGCGGTGCGGTCCCCTACGGCACTACGTACGATCCTACGGTCTTGGCGTGCATCCGTGCGTCGCTGCGGTCCGGTCCCACGTCGACGGGCACGTGCACCTTCCGCCGACCACTGGCGACAACATCGATGTACTGTGGAGACCTCACGCCCCACGTGTTGAGCAATTCGGCGGTACGTCCACCCGGCCTCCCGCATGCCCACTATACGCCCTCGCTCAAAGTCCGTCAACTGCACATACGGTTCACGTCCACGCTGTCGCGGCATGCTACCAGTGTTAAAGACTGCGATGGTGGGTCTGACACACCGGTGTCAATGTGTTTTTTTTTCCATTTCCAGGAGTGTATCTATGACTCCGCAGTCGATCTGTGTTGGCATGTCGATATATTATTGTGAGCTGCACTGTGACGACGTATTTGTGAGTTTATTATACCAAGTGTCGGATTCCATTATTTATCTCTATTAATTAAATTGGACGCCAAGCGAATCTCAATTGCCTCCTGCACTATCGAGTTCCAAAAAGATGATGTAGTTGCCAAAATTTCGACGTTGTCATACAACATACTGTGGACAGTGCCGATACAGCGCTCTGCCACTGCCGACTTGTTAGGTTGTCAAAGTCGTGTGTACCTCTGGTGTTATGTACATCGTTTTTGTACAGTACGAGTTGTTTGTCCACTGTAAGAACGGTCACATTCACATGAAATTTTGTAAACTCCAGATTTTCGGAGCAGAAAACCATCTTTGACGGAGCCTACGAGTGCAGCTGTCTTGCGTGGAGGACGAAAATTCACTTTTACTTTGTGTCTGCTGAGAATCCATCGTATTTTTGATGGGAGGCTACCCACATATGGCAGGAAGGTCATCGATTTGAAGGTTTCTTCGTCTTCTTCTGCTTTCTTTGTGGCCTCTTTCGGATTCATTTTCAGTGCCTTCTGTATTTGCTGTGAGGAGTACCCATTGTCTTTAAACACTCTTTGTGAGTGGGAAAGTTCATCCTGCAGACTGCTTTCGTGGGAAATAACATGCGCTCTATGGGTCAAAGTTCGGAGAACACTCATCGCATGGGCAAGATGGTGGCAGCTATTTGCACGTAAATATAAATCCGTGTGCGTCGGCTTCCGATACACTTCATGTCCCAAAGTTCCATCCTCTCTGCGCCGAATCAGAACATCCAAGAATGGAATGAATCCCTCCTTTTCAATTTCCATTACGTACTTTATTTGATCGTGGAGGGAGTTCAGATGTCTTAAGAAGTCCTGCAAGTTATCTTCACCATAGGGCCAAACTACAAAGGTATCATCCGCGTACCTCCAGAATACTGTGGGTTTCAAGTCAGCAGATTAAAGCGTCTTCTCGTCGAAGTCTTCCATAAATAAATTGGCCACCAGAGGGGTAAGGGACTACCCATGGCGACTACGTCCGTCCTTTCAAAAAATTCGTTGTTAAATAAGAACTTCTGTTGAGGTCAGAACATGTTTGAATAAAGCTGAAATCTCTTTGTCAAAACTTCTTTCAATAAGTTGTAGAGATTCTGGAAGGGGGACCTTTGTGAATAAAGACACAACATCGAAGCTAACTAATACACTACCGGCCATTAAAATTGCTACACCAAGAAGAAATGCAGATGTTAAACGGGTATTCATTGGACAAATATATTATACTAGAACTGACATGTGATTAAATTTTCACGCAACTTAGGTGCATAGATCCTGAGAAATCAGTACCCAGAAAATCACCTCTGGCCATAATAGCGGCCTCGATACGCCTGGGCATTGAGTCAAACAGAGGTGGGATGGCGCGTACAGGTACAGCTGCCCATGCGGCTTCAACACGATACCACAGTTCATCAAGAGTAGTGACTGGCGTATTGTGACGATCCAGTTTTTCGGCTACCATTGACAAGACGTTTTCAATTGGTGAGAGATATGGAGAATGTGCTGGCCAGGGCAGCAATCGAACATTTTCTGTATCCAGAAAGGCCAGTACAGGACCTGCAACATGCGGCCGTGCATTATCCTGCAGAAATGTAGGGTTTCCCAGGGATCGAATGAAGGGTAGAGCCAGGGGTCGTAACACATCTGAAATGTAACGTCCACTGTTCAAAGTGCCGTCAGTGTGAACAAGAGGTGACCGAGACGTGTAACCAATAGCACCCCATACCATCACGCCGGGTGATACGCCAGTATGACGATGACGAATACACGCTTCCAATGTGCGCTCATCGCGATGTCGCCAAACACGGATGCGACCATCATGATGCTGTAAACAGAACCTGGATTCATTGAAAAAAATGACGTTTTGCCATTCGTGCACCCAGGTTCGTCGTTGAGTACATCATCGCAGGCGCTCCTGTCTGTGATCCAGCGTCAAGGGTAACCGCAGCCGTGGTCTCCAAGCTGATGGTCCATTCTGCTGCAAACGTCGTCGAACTGTTCGTGCAGTTGGTTGTTGTCTTGCAAACGTTCCCATCTGCTGACTCGATCGAGGCGTGGCTGCACGATCCGTTACATACATGTGGTAAGATGCCTGTCATCTCGAATGCTAGTGATACGAGGCCGTTTGGATCCAGCACGGCGTTCCGTATTACCCTCCTGAACCCACCGATTCCATATTTTGCTAACAGTCATTGGATCTCGACCAACGCGAGCAGCAGTGTCGCCATACGATAAACGGCAATCTTGATAGGATACAATTCGACCTTTATCAAAGTCGGAAACGTGATGGTACGCATTTCTTCTCCTTACACGAAGCGTCACTACAACGTTTCACCAGGCAACGCCGGTCAACTACTGTTTGTGTATGAGAAATCGGTTGTCAATTTTCCTAATGTCAGCGCGTTGTAGGTGTCGCCACTGCGCCAATCTTGTGTGAGTGCTCTGAAAAGTTAACCATTTGCATACCCGATACCTTCTTCATCAAGCGGATGGGAGGGCGCGAATTCCTCGTCGTCCAGGGAAACAGCTCCTTAACACCTGGACTGCAGGACTGGAGACAATCTTACGGCGGCTCCATTATGCTCTGCGGAACGTTCACGTGGGCATCCATGGGACCAGTGGAGCTCGTGCAAAGCTCCATGAGTGCCACACCCTGCTGTTGACCACGTACACCCCTTTATGACGATCATGTTTCCAAATGGCAGTGGCATTTTTCAACAACATAAAGTATCGTGTCATAAGACCAGGAGTCTTATGGAGTGGTTCGAGGAAGACAGTGGCGAGTTCCAGCCGATGTGTTGGGCCCCTCACGCGCCTGATGTGAGCCGAATGGAACACATATTTAATGTGATTGAATGTAACGTCAGAGCTCATCGCCTCCTCTCCGGAATTTACGAGAAGTAGTTGATTTGTGCGTGCGATGTGGTGCCAACTCCCTCCAATGACCTACCAAGGTCTCTTTGCTTCCATGCCGCGATGCGTTGCCGCTGTTGCCAGTGGTGGACATACTGCCTTCTAGGTATGTGGTCACAATGTTCTGGCTGATTGTTGTTGCTGTTGTCTTCAGCCCAAGGACTGGTTTGATGCAGCTCTTCGCACTACTCTACCACGTGCAAGCCTGTTCATCTCCGAGTAACTACTGCAACCTACATCCTTCTGTATCTGCTTACTGTATTCACCTCTTCGTCTCCCTCTACGACTTTTACCCTGCACGCTTACCTCCAATACTTCATTGGGTGATCCCTTGGTGCCTCAGAATATGTTCTACCAACCGATCCCTTCTTCTAGTCAAGTTGTGCCACAAATTCCTCTTCTCCCCAATTCTATTCAGTATCTCCTCATTTGTTATACGACCTACCCATCTAATCTTCAGCATTGTTGTGTAGCACCACATTTCGAAAGCTTCTTTTCTCTTCTTGTCTAAACTATTTATCGTCCATGTTTCGCCGGCAGCGGTGGTCTAGCGGTTAAGGCGCTCAGTCCGGAACCGCGCGACTGCTACGGTCGCAGGTTCGAATCCTGCCTCGGGCATGGATGTGTGTGATGTCCTTAGGTTAGTTAGGTTTAAGTAGTTCTAAGTTATAGGGGACTGATGACCAAATCAGTTAAGTCCCATAGTGCTCAGAGCCATTTGAACCATTTTTGTCCATGTTTCACTTTCATACGTGGCTACACTCCACACAAGTACTTTCAGATTAGTGTATGCTTTTCCTGTGATATTGGAAAGAGCCTTCAAAGGGGAATTCAAAGGTATAACATGTGGAGAACTTCATCACGTAATAATGAGATAACTACTCTAGGGCCACCAGGAGAAGAGGTCAAACAAAAAGTCATAAAAAACGTAGTTGTAATATTAGTACATTTTCTTCTCTGTAAAATAATCAATTATTTAAAGAGCTGTGTTAAAGATGGAATTATCAGGATAAAGGACGATGCGACATAATGATTGTTTTCCTGATGTCATTGAAGTTTTGTTTAGAAAAATGTAGCGACTGATCTGTAATAGATGAATGAGACGTATAAAACTGTGTATCAATGTTTCTGTATCAGACAGATAGTATTACTCACATACTAAAATTCTGTCCCTCGACGGTGAAGGGTTCGAGCTGCTTCTCTTTGCAGTTGTTTCATCGCCTAATTTATATTTTAATTTAAAGGAAAAGAAAGAACAGTGGGAAGCTGTGGATCAATGATATCCAGCAAACGCAATTATACCTGAATGTATATTGCAAAAAGGTACACAAATGTGATGTAGCCTGTTACAGTGTTTTACAGCATGCACCCACAGTTCTGAGTGACTTGGTGAGATGCCACCATGCTAGACAACGACTGAAACTGAAAACACATTAAAACTCAATGAGAAATCTAAACGAGGATACGTCCAGAGCGATGAATGTTTCACAGAAGTGAATCAACAAACTGAGAGTTACGAAATTAATTCACGTTTTTCGAATTCGGATTGACGTCCACTGTTTGTGACGGATGAAACTTGGTGCCAGACCGGGAGTCTAACTCGGATTTCCCGCTTATCCTGTGCGGCCACCTTACTCACTTTGGCTACCTGAACAAGGCTCCAGGACTGACTCAAGCTTCCATATGCCACAGAATTCACAATCTGTACAACATCACATTTCGTGGTTATCGCACAGAGAGAGACAAATACGAGGGTATTCGGAAAATAAGTTTCAGTCGGTCACGAAATGGAAACCAATGTGGAAAATCGATGGAGCTTCGCACATAAATGTCAGGCAGTGTCTCCAGTATGCCCGTCGATCGCGTCACTCCGCTCTTTTCAGTTCTGAGTGCACAAGATGCCTTAGAAACAGCTTCTCCTGCCAAGTATGAGGGCCTGGGGAGAGATTTCGCCTGATGTCATGCAGCCCACATAACACAACTGTCATGCAGTTCCTCCTTCATGCCAATTGTCAGCTGCACTCTGAACAGGCAGTGAAGATGCTCCTGCATCGTTTTTGATGGGAAATGTCTTTTCAGCCACAACACAGCCCACAAATGGCTCCCACGGAATTTAATGTCTGTTCACATGAACTGCTGACTATGAAGACAACGTTTTTGGCACAGACAAGGAGCTGTAAATCAGCGTAGAGGACTGGTGGAAAGCACTGGTGGCTGCTTTCTATGACGAGTGTATTTGAAAATTGGTGCAAAGGTACGGCAAATGTCTAGGTGGGAGCAGTGAATATGTAGAGAAGTGGATGGAAGATGCTGGCCTAAAAGGATAAGTCTTAGAAGAAGGCTGCTGCCAAGGTATTGGAAGACAACGTTTGTCTATCAAAATGACTGTAACGTTCGCAGTACACTATGTGATTGAAAGTATCAGGACACGTCGCTGAAAACTACTTACAAGTTTGTGGCACCCTCCATCGGTAATGCTGGAATTCAGTATGGTGTTGGCCCACCCTTAGCCTTGATGAGTCGGCCGCGGTGGTCTCGCGGTTCTAGGCGCGCAGTCCGGAACCGTGTGACTGCTACGGTCGCAGGTTCGAATCCTGCCTCGGGCATGGATGTGTGTGATGTCCTTAGGTTAGTTAGGTTTAAGTAGTTCTAAGTTCTAGGGGACTAATGACCACAGCAGTTGAGTCCCATAGTGCTCAGAGCCATTTGACCCATTTTTAGCTTTGATGACAGCTTCCACTCTCGCAGGCATACGTTCAGTCAGGTGCTGGAAGGTTTCTTGGGGAATGGCAGCCCATTCTTCACCGAGTACTGTACTGAGGAGAGGTACCGATGTCGGTCGGTGAGTTTTCTCACCTCCCGCCTAACTGTCATAGAACTTGCAGTGGTTCCTGATGCAGTTTGGAATTCCTGTGTGATGGTCTGGATAGATGTCTTCCTATTACACATTACGACCCTCTTCAACAGTCGGCCGTCTCTGTCGGTCAACAGACGAGGTCGGCCTCTACGCTTTTGTGATGTACGTGTCCCTTCACGTTTCCACTTCACTATCACATCGGAAAAAGTGAACCTAGGGATGTTTAGGAGTGTGGAAATCTCGCGTAGAGACGTATGACACAAGTGATACCCAAGTACGTGACCATGTTCGAGGTCCGTGAGTTCTGCGGAGCGCCCCATTCTGCTCTCTCACGATGTCTAATGACTGCTGAGGTCGCTGATATGGCGTACCTGTCAGTAGCTGGCAGCACAATGCACCTAATATGAAAAACGTATGTTTTTGGGGGTGTCCGGAATATTTTGATCACATAGTGTATCTGCGATGTGTACCCGCACAGTATCAGCAGCCGAATGGTGTTGAGAGTAGCTATCCATGCTATTTATAAACTCGGACGCCGCAACATAGTGTACGTCTCCAATTAACAAATAGTTCCCCACAGCCAACATAACAAGGGGTGGAAACGAACCGCTGGTGCAGTCTCGCTCTTGGCAGGTGGCACGGTCTCTTTGACTCAAATGTTGGGACACCTGTTTGGGTGCCACTTCCCCACCACATGCCTTCAGCTTAAATTCAGATGTAATGGCTCGCAAGTTTAATAGAATTTCGCCATCTTCAACAAGTTTTACATCAATGAAATGCTGACTGTCCAAATTAATTCAGTCCCTCCATTCATCAGTCTTTCATGCATACAGTCCATCGATGATATTCATTAGCAGAAAATTAATCTAATTACGTAATTGGTCAATTAAGTTTCATGACTTTTTAATTAATGCTCCATGCGGAATGAGACTATTAGCAATAAGGTCGGAATTTGCAGGTAACCCGAAACTGTAATTGGTATTATCAAATTAATTTTATTCGACTCCCTTTGATTGTAATAAAGACTGACCTGGACAGCTGTTGTGGCTGCACCATGCATGCAGTAGGGCTTCAAAAAGTTTCCGTGCTGTAACCGCTCCCTTCAAGGGTTCCAAGTTGAAGAACAGTTGCCCACGAAGAAAGCAGAATCCTTCCCTATTCATCAGACACAAACACAGAAATCTGAACACATATATAGAAAAATTAAAAAGGCAAGAAATATGTACACAATTTAAAAAAAACGTTGTTTCCCTCAGGGGTACCTCTGCACACTTTACAAAATCTGAACTTAATTACGAAACTGGCGCCATGTTCTATTGGCGGTTCTTGCAACGGACAGCAAAATTAATTTTTATAAGTGAGTTCTCTTTGAACCAATCTAAAAACTGTTTAAAGGTCCTTTTCTCGATTTCATATATATCTACATCTACATCTACATGGTTACTCTGCAATTCACACTAACCATTTTCATACTACTTCTCTACCATTCCATTCTCGAATGGCGCGTAGGAAAAAGGAACACCTAAATCTTTCCGTTCGAGCTCTGATTTCTCTTGTTTTATTATGATGATCATTTGTCCCTACGTAGGTGTGTGTCAACAAAATATTTTCACATTCGGAAGAGAAAGTTGGTGACTGAAATTTCGTAAATAGATCTCGCGGCAAAGAAAGCCGCCTTTGTTTCAGTGACTGCCACCCAACTCGCGTTATAATTTCGGTGACACTATCACCCATATTGCGCGATAACACGAAACCAGCTGCCCTCCTTTGCACTTTTTCGATGTCCTCCGTCAATCCTACCTGGTAAGGATCCCATACCGGACAGCAATATTCCAGCAGAGGACGGACAAGTGTAACGTAGGCTGTCTCTTTAGTGGGTTTGTCGCATCTTCTAAGTGTTCTTCCAACAAAGCGCAGTCTTTGTTCGCCTTCCCCACAATATTATGTATGTGGTCTTTCCAATTTAAGCTGCCCGTAATTGTTATTCCTAGGTATTTAGTCGAATTGACAGCCCTTAGATTTGTGCGATTTATCGTATACCCAAAATTTATCGGATTTCTTTCAGTACCCATGTGGATGACCTCGCACTTTTCTTTGTTTAGTGCCAATTGCCACTTTTCGTGCTATACAGAAATTCTCTCCAGATCATTTTGTAATCGGAATTGATCGTCTGATGATTTTACTAGACGGTAAATTACAGCGTCATCTGCAAACAATCTAAGGGGGCTGTTCAGATTTTCACCAAGATCATTTATGCAAATCAGGAACAACAGAGGTCCTATGACACTACCTTGCGGAAGGCCAGATATCACTTCTGTTCTACTCGATGATTTACCGTCTATCACTGCGAACTGTGACATCTCTGTCTTAACTTTTTAATCTGGTAAAGGCAGTCTGTCCTAAGAGGGAACCTTGGAAAAAAGTTTAACTTCACATGTTGTTGTTGTGGTCTTCAGCCCTGAGACTGGTTTGTGCAGCTCTCCATGCTACTCTATCCTGTGCAAGCTTCTTCATCTCCCAGTACTTACTGCAACCTACATCCTTCTGAATCTGCTTAGTGTATTCATCTCTTGGTCTCCCTCTACGATTTTTACCCTCCACGCTGCCCTCCAATGCTAAATTTGTGATCCCTTGATGCCTCAAAACATGTCCTACCGACCGGTCCCTTCTTTTTGTCAAGTTGTGCCACAAACTCCTCTTCTCGCCAATTCGATTCAATACCTCCTCATTAGTTACGTGATCTACCCATCTAATCTTCAGCATTATTCTGTAGCACCACATTTCGAAAACTTCTATTCTCTTCTTGTCCAAACTATTTATCATCCATGTTTCACTTCCATACATGGCTACACTCCATACAAATACTTTCAGAAACGACTTCCTGACACTTAAATCTATACTCGATGTTAGCAAATTTCTCTTCTTCAGAAACGCTTTCCTTGCCATTGCCAGTCTACATTTTATATCCCCTCTACTTCGACCATCATCAGTTATTTTACTCCCTAAATAGCAAAACTCCTTTACTACTTTAAGTGTCTCATTTCCTAATCTAATTCCCTCAGCATCACCCGATTTAATTTGACTACATTTCATTATCCTCGTTTAGCTTTTGTTGATGTTAATCTTATATCCTCCTTTCAAGACACTGTCCATTCCATTCAACTGCTCTTCCAAGTCCTTTGCTGTCTCTGACAGAATTACAATGTCATCGGCGAACCTCAAATTTTTTATTTCTTCTCCATGGATTTTAATACCTACTCCAAATTTTTCTTTTGTTTCCTTCACTGCTTGCTCAATATACTGATTGAATAACATCGGGGAGAGGCTACAACCCTGTCTCACTCCCTTCCCAACCACTGATTCCCTTTCAAGTCCCTCGACTCTTATAAATGCCATCTGGTTTATGTACAAATTGTAAATAGCCTTAAGCTCCCTGTATTTTAACCCTGCCAGCTACAGAATTTGAAAGAGAGTATTCCAGTCAACATTGTCAAAAACTTTCTCTAAGTCTACAAATGCTAGAAACGTAGGTTTGCCTTTTCTTAATCTTTCTTCTAAGATAAGTCGTAAGGTTAGTATTGCCTCACGTGTTCCAACATTTCTGCGGAATCCAAACTGATCTTCCCCAAGGTCCGCTTCTACCACTTTTTCCATTCGTCTGTAAAGAATTCGCGCAGCTGTGACTTATTAAACTGATTGTTCGGTAATTTTCACATCTGTCAACACCTGCTTTCTTTGGGATTGGAATTATTATATTCTTCTTGAAGTCTGAGGGTATTTCGCCTGTCTCATACATCTTGCTCACCAGATGGTAGAGTCTTGTCATGACTGGCTCTCCCAAGGCTGTCAGTAGTTCTAATGGAATGTTGTCTACTCCGGGGGCCTTGTTTAGACTCAGGTCTTTCAGTGCTCTGTCAAACTCTTCACGCAGTATCTTATCTCCCTCTTCATCTTCATCTACATCGCACTTGTATAAACCCTCTATATACTTCTTCCATCTTTCCGCCTTCTCCTCTTTGCTTAGAATTGGGTTTACATCTGAGCTCTTGATATTCATACAAGTGGCTCTCTTTTCTCCAAAGGTCTCTTTAATTTTCCTGTAGGCAGTATCTATCTTACCCCTAGTGAGATAAGCCTCTACATCCATACATTTGTCCGCTAGCCATCCCTGCTTAGCCATTTTGCACTTCCTGTCGATCTCATTTTTGAGACGTTTGTATTCCTTTTTGCCTGCTTCATTTCCTGCATTTTTATATTTTCTCCTTTCATCAATTAAATTCAATATTTCTTCTGATACCCAACGATTTCTATTAGCTCTCGTCTTTTTACCTACTTGATCTTCTGCTGCCTTCACTACTTCATCCCTCAGAGCTACCCATTCTTCTTCTACTGTATTTCTTTCCTCCATTGCTGTCAATTGTTCCCTTATGATCTCCCTGAAACTCTCTACAACCTCTGGTTCTTTCAGTTTATCCAGGTCCCATCTCCTTAAATTAGCACCTTTTTGTAGTTTCTTCAGTTTTAATCTACAGTTCATTACCAATAGTTTGTGGTCAGAGTTCACATCTGCCCCTGGAAATGTCTTACAATTTAAAACCTGATTCCTAAATCTCTGTCTTACCATTACATAATCTATCTGATACCCTTTAGTATCTCCAGGAGTCTTCCATGTATACAACCTTCTTTTATGATTCTTGAACCAAGTGTTAGCTAGGATTAAGTTATGCTCTGTGCAAAATTCTACCAGACGGCTTCCTCTTTCATTTCTTCCCCCCCCCCCCCCCCCAATCCATATTCACCTACTATGTTTCCTTATCTCCCTTTTCCTACTGACGAATTCCAGTCACCCATGACTATTAAATTTTCGTCTCCCTTCACTATCTGAATAATTTCTTTTATCTCATCATACATTTCCTCAATTTCTTCATCATCTGCAGAGCTAGTTGGCTTATAAACTTGTACTACGGTAGTAGGCATGGGCTTTGTGTCTATCTTGGCCACAATAATGCGTTCACTATGCTGTTTGTAGTAGCTTACCCGCATTCCTATTTTTTTATTCATTATTAAACCTACTCCTGCATTACCCCTGTTTGATTTTGTATTTATAACCCTGTATTCGCCTGACCAAAAGTCTTGTTTCTCCTGCCACCGAACTTCACTAATTCCCACTGTATCTAACTTTAACCTATCCATTTCCCTTTTTAAATTTTCTAACCTACCTGCCCGATTAAGGGATCTGACATTTCACGCTCCGATCCGTAGAACGCCAGTTTTCTTTCTCCTGATAACGACGTCCTCTTGAGTACTCCCTGCCCGGAGGTCCAAATGGGGGACTATTTTACCTCCGGAATATTTTACCCAAGAGGACGCCATCATCATTTAATCATACAGTAAAGCTGCATGCCCTCGGGAAAAATTACGGCTGTAGTTTCCCCTTGCTTTCAGCCGTTCGCAGTACCAGCACAGCAAGGCCGTTTTGGTTAATGTTACAAGGCCAGATCAG